>NC_068365.1:27885843-28140843 GCF_020536995.1 Dreissena polymorpha | reverse complement strand
ATCAGAAAGCCACATAAACTATAGAGCGGACACCATGCTTAATTCTTGATATGCACTAAGTGACCCCGTGACCTAGTTTTTGACCCGGCATGACCCATATTCAAACTTGACCTAGATATTGTCTTGATACAACTTCTGACCAAGTTTGGTAAAGATCAGATGAAAACTATTTCAACTAGAAATGGCGCAGCAGAGGCCGACGCGTATCCCCTCGCCGAATGTTTGACCCAGGGGGCACCCCAGCGTTGGTAATGGGGCCATGCATAGTTGAGATTGACAATATTGTCATAAGAGATGTTCAGTATCAATTGGAAGTAAATTGGTTTAGAAATGAAGAAGTTAATGTAAAATAACATAAAACAAGAGATGTGTTTGTCAGAAACACAATGCCCCCTTCTGCGCAGCTTTGAATTATTTAAAAAAAAGTATCATTTGGCAGGTTCATTAATTACCTCTCTTTAAAGCTTATTACTTACCTTGGATTTGTTTTTTGACCTTTGACCTTGAAGGATGACCATGACCTTTTACCACTCAAAATGTGCAGCTCCATGAGATACACGTGCATGCCAAATATCAAGTTGCTATCTTCAATATTGCAAAGGTTATGGCCAATGTTTAAGTGAATAACATAAACAAGATGGCCTGAAAGGCCCAAAGTCGCTCACCTGAGATAACAAGATATTATTGGGACAAATCTTTTGACCAAGCTTCATGAAGACCGCCCCTTGGAAGCCATTTTTTTCAAGCAAACATATTTATTTTCGAACTCATCCAAGATATCCTTGAGACCAATCTTCTGACAAATTTCCACGAAGATTGGACAACAAGAGGGCCATAATGGCCCTGTATCGCTCCACTGTTTTTTTATGCGAAAAAAACGTGCAATGTGCATAGGTTGAAATGTACTCAAGCATGTGACTTTCTCTTTTGATCCCTTGTCCCACTGGGTGCTTAAAAGTTAAAAGGGTGAGCTTTTTTATATATGGAAAAAGTAACTACCGTGTTAACTAAACAGACTAAAAAGCCCGGGAATGGTTGCACAGGTCCTTTGCTTATAACGTAGGTACATTTATCTCGCCAAAAGATATTGTCATTCTTTCTATTTCACATATTTTTAGATGCTGAAGATCAAATCTACGCATTTGATTTAAAACAGATTCACAAGACCCATAGGAATCAAAATGCCTTAACCCTTTACCAAACGACACATTTTGGACTTTCCCAATTTGAAAGAGGTTGCAGACGACAATTAAATTGTAATGGAATATGAAGGAAATGATCAGGTAGGGTAGAAATAATTGTGATAAAAGGAGAAATTGATCATCTTGAGCAATTTCTCCTTTTATCACAATTATTTATAAAGTTGTCAGCTACAAACCCGTAAAATCCTGTTAGTGTTTGGTTAAGGGTTAATAATCTCTGGTTCCTTCTTAGAGCCTTTCACACATTTATAAGAAATACAATAGTAGCATCTTTCTTTGTAAAGAATCATCTCAAAATATAATTAACAACCCACACATCCCTAAGACCAACAGGCTTGAGAATATTATGATAATCTAAAGATTATTTCTTTATATTTATAAATGTATATAATTAAGTAATACATTTGACTTCTAAGATCAATTCATAACTTATTTTAAGAAAATTATAAAATGGTCAGAAATATATAGATCTATGGATCGTTGAGCAATTGACAATCATATCCACAATTCATGAGTCACAATTCACAAATGAAACAATGAATCATTAGTTATTAAAAAGCAGCATATACGATAGTTAAGAAGATTGCACTTCATTAATTCCAACACCTGCTCTTGGATACAAAGTTTGAATTTACCATGCCAGACTTCCCGAAACTCAACAGCCTCCTGTCAGACATTTGGTCTGACTGGTCAGAGTTTTCTGTCAGACCTTAGGTTATTCTGTCAGACCAAAGAAAATTAGTAAAATTAATAAAAAACTGAGACAAAAAAGTAACACGTTAGAAATACAGACACAGTGTTTTTATTATCATGTTATCATGTTAATCTAAATCATATTGTTTGGAGAAGCACATTATTCTTTCAATGTTAAAGTCCTCAGCCTGAAAGTCGCTGCAATAATCACTGTCAGTGTCATATTTATTTAAAAGGTGTATGTCATCGTCCTCAGCTTCATCTTCATCATCCTCATCTATCATCAACCCAGGCTCTGGCTCGTTAGTGGTGGTATGTGCTGAGGAAAAAAAAGATAAAATGTACTACAAATTTGTTTAGGGATTATAAAATAAATTTGTCAATGCAAGACTGGTAAGTAATGATTATGAGTACATGTGAAATATTCAATAAAATCACTACAAACAGATATCCTACCTGTACTTGTTTCCTCATCCTCAACATGTTCCACTGTTTCATCACTTATCATGCTGACATTTTTGGACCTACAATAGTTCATTCTTCTCCCTCCACGAGGTTTGATAGAGGCAGTCTGGAGGTAGAAAATAAGAAACAAATTACTAACAGCAGTTCAATAAAGAGTCATTTACGAGGGGGGCGCTTATCCTCATACTTTTTCCACTTGCTAGTGGGCGCTTGCAAATCGTCGTCTGCATGCCTTTTAGGACTTTCAGGTTTTGAAATATTTAAAAATTTCCACATTACGGATAAAATGCAATATACAAAATAAGAAAAATGAAAACTAAATCATCTGATTATTAATAATTGCCGTTGAACTCCGTGCGTCTCTGTTGAAAGGTAACGCCTAGCACTTGTTTGGTCTTCTGTAAAAAGTCGCGAACTTAACTCGGTCGAAAAAACGTGTCGAACGAAGGTTAAACGTATCGATCCCGGCTTTACGCATTCCCCCATTTACTCATCGCAAAAGTGCAGGGAACCACCGTTACTTGTTTGTTTAATTCCGGAAAAAAATTCAGCTTCGAACACGGGCGATTTTCGCCGAGATGATTTTGAACCAATCAAAAGCGGGTTAACTTATCGGCGAATACAATGGTATTTCATGTTCGGCAAAGCCCGCCGATGTTCTATAAATAACTTGATTTTCATTGTAAAAACCTGAAAATATTTTATCGGACATTCCGGGCCGACGAGTTAAGAATTTCGATCGGCCCTTGACTTTTTATGTCGGACATGTCCGTAGGTCCGACGGAGTTTCGGATTGTCTGCCATGCAGTATCATATATTAAATTTTCTTTAAATAATTATGTTCACGGAAGTTGTGTTTTAAAAATCAATAAGATATTATTAAAGTGGTTTAAACACTTAAAAAAAGACAAGAAATTAACATGTCATCCGAAATAATTTTATCCTGATATATGTTCACTTTCGACATATTTAAATAAAACCCGACTTTTTTCAGTTTATAAGAAAAACATTCATAACACTTTTTTTTACTTCAATTCCTTTGTAAGCAGTCACCATCTGAACTAAAATGGCACTAAATGACAGGGTTTTATCTCATGTTTACAAGATTAGGTTGTTGTTGTTGTTGGTCACAGACACACGGCCGCAGTAATCTTCCCTGGTAAACGTCATATGTTCAGTTTTGTGACCCTCGGGGCAGGGTCAAATTTGAGCCCAGGGGAATAATTTGAACAAATTTGGTAGAGGACTATTAGATATCACTACACACCAAATTTAGTTGCCCTAGGCTCAATAATTATGAACAAGAAGATTTTTAAAGTTTGCACAACATAGGCCTTATTTAAGCATAATTATGTTCATTTTTGTGAACCACAGGGCAGGGTCAAATTTGTCCCCAGGGGCATAATTTGAACAAACTAGGTAGAAAACTATAAGATGTCACTACATACCACATTTGGTAGAAATAGGCAAAATGGTGATGGACAAATAGATTTTTAAAGTTTGCACAAAATGGGCCCAATATAAGCATATGTTCAATTTTGTGACCCCTGGGGAATGATCAAATTTGATCCGATGGGCTTAATTTGAACAAACTTGGTAGAGGACTATTAGATGTCATTACATACCAAATTTGGAAGCCCTTTGCTATACGGTTATGGACAAGAAGATTTTTAAAGTTTGCACAAAATAAGCCTTATATAAGCAAATTTTCAATTTTTTGACCCCCTGGGGCAGGGTCAAATTTGAACCCAGGGGCATAATTTGAAGAAACTTGGTAGAGGACTATAAGATGTCACTACATACCACATTTGGTAGCCCTAGGCCCAATGGTTATGGATGAGAAGATTTCTAAAGTTTTCACAAAATAGGCCTTATATAAGCAAATTTTCAATTTTTTGACCCCCAGGGCAGGGTCAAATTTGACCCCAGGGGCATAATTTGAAGAAACTTGGTAGAGGACTATAAGATGTCACTACATACCACATTTGGTAGCCCTAGGCCCAATGGTTATGGATGAGAAGATTTGTAAAGTTTTCACAAAATAGGCCTTATATAAGCAAATTTTCAATTTTTTGGCCCCCCCTGGGACAGGGTCAAATTTGACCCCAGGGGCATAATTTGAACAAACTTGGTAGAGGACTATAAGATGTCATAACATACCAAATTTTGTAGCCCTAGACCCAATGGTTATGGATGAGAAGATTTGTAAAGTTTTTACAAAATAGGCCTTATACATGTATAAGCAAATTTTCAATTTTCTGACCCCCCAGGGCAGGGTCAAATTTGACCCCAGGGGCATAATATGAAGAAACTTGGTAGAGAACTATAAGATGTCACTACATACCAAATTTGGTAGCCCTAGGCATAATGATTATGGACGAGAAGATTTTTAAAGTTTTCACAAAATAGGCCTTATATAAGCAAATTTTCAATTTTTTTACCTCCTGGGGCAGGGTCAAATTTGATCCCAGGGGCATAATTTGAACAAATTTGAAAGAGGTTCACCCCAGGAACATTCTTGAGAAATTTCATTAGAATTTGACCAGTAGTTTAGGAGAAGATGTTTAAAAAAAAGTTAACGCACGCACAGACGCACGCACGACGGACACAGGACCATGACATAAGCCCCGAAGGCCTCTGGCCAGTGGAGCAGGCTTGCACTAAGCGGTGAACGGCCGTATATTACGTCTGATAATTGTTTCCATACGCAGATAAAAAAAACAACATGACGTCCACTGTACTTCCTTAAAATTGGTCATACGCCGGAAAATTTAGCAACCCGTGACGTAAGCTGTTGATTAAAATAACACTTCAATCAACACTGCTTTCTGCCGACTCAATGTGTTTTGCACACGTCTCGATCAGTCTAAACTCCGCCTCCTTATATTTGCTATCGCCCGCAGGTGATTAGCAAGTTTATTGTGTGTTGTTCATCTAACGGTTACACAATTTACCCCCCCCCCCCCCGCGCGGATCGCAAATTTACCGTAACAAAGCAGTCGCTTAAAACTGGTTGCTTTAACAACACACTCGTGCCTTTGCGCGTGCCATATGTTGTCTAATGATTAGGAGATAATTGCTGGTTTTGGGCAGACGGCACGGTAAAAGAAAGACGGCAAAAATAATTAAAGAAAAACAAAATTGATCAAAGTTTAATTAATTACGTAGATTCACTACCGTATTAGTTCCCGCGAATTTTCTCAGTTTGTTAATCCACCGATAATTACGAGTAATAACACCTTATATAAACTGGAATCACAGTTCATTTTCTATACTAACAAGTCATTTAACTAGTCAGAAACATTCAGAAAACACATTTCCTGGATTAGCTATAAATTATCCGAGTAGAATTAAATTGCTACGTCATGACCTTCGACATTGCAAATGGCTGACCTATTGTCACATTCAACCCGCGTTCAGTTCAAAGCTGGCGACTCAAATTACAAGTAATGTTGGTTCAATAATGGAGAAAACATTCAATGGATTTAACAAATATCTGATAAGGTTTGTTAAACCAGATAACAACAAGGAAAGTTTGGATTATTTAAGTTAGACTGGTAAGGCATTTATTAAGTGTACATATTTCGGACATATATAGTATTCGGATAAACAGTAATTGATATACTAGATGCTCCATCATGACCATTCATTAAGATTGTGTTTTGTTGCAAATGCAGTCATAGGGATGAGGATAATAAAATGACAATAAATATGTGATGAAAATGTGCAACCGCACACATCTCAAATTACTTAAATGTGTTGAATGACTTAAATGTGTTATGATTACGTAGATTTTAATGAGAATTTATTGTTTTTACAAATGAACATAGTACAATGATAGAAATAATAAAAGTTTTGAAATTAACATGTTTTGTTTTTTAAGTCGATATTGTTTGCACAAACTTATACCCTGATTTTCCAAACTTCTCCCTATTTTTAAAGCCTAGGGTAGTCTCCGCCTTTTTGTAAGATAAATCTAGTTACTTTCACAGATGTACAGTGACCCAAAATTGATGGGAAGAGTTTGTGATCATTTACGCAGTTGACATTCCGTTAACATCAACATTAAAGTTGTTTGGACTTCCAACATTTTTGAGTGGGACTTAAGTAAAGGGCAGGAAGTCAGGACTTCCAAAATTTATTTCTTAGTGCAAGCCCTGGTGGAGCTAATAAATGTGACCTCTAGAGTGTTAACAAGTTTTTACTATAGCCATATAAGGAAAAATGCCCCGCACCCTGGTGGCCATGTTTTTCTACCAAAGGGCATCATTTTTTAACTCTTCTAAGATATTATTGGGATGAATCTTCTGACCAAGTTTCATGAAGATTGGACAATAAATGTGGCCTCTAGAGTGTTAACAAGATTTTACTATAGCCATATAAGGAAAAATGCCCCGCCCCTTGACAGCCATGTTTTTCAAGCAAAGGTTACCATTTTCAAATTCGTCCAAGATATCATTGGGACAAATCTTCTGGCCAAGTTTCATGAAGATCGGAAAATAAATGTGGCCTCTAGAGTGTTAACAAGATTTTACTATAGCCATATAAGGAAAAATGCCCTGCTCCCTGGTGGCCATGTTTTTCAGCCAACCGGCATCATTTTTCGAACTCTTTCAAGATATTATTGGGATGAATCTTCTGACCAAGTTTCATGAAGATTGGACAAATAAATGTGGCCTCTAGAGTGTTAACAAGATTTTACTATAGCCATATAAGGAAAAATGCCCCGCCTCTTGGCAGCAATGTTTTTCAAGCAAACGTAACCATTTTCAAACTCAACCGTCATAACCAGGAAAGACATGTTCTGACCAAATTTCATGAAGATTGGACCAAAAATGTGACTTCTAGAGTGTTCACATGTTTTCACTATATACATATAGAGAAAACTGCCCAGCCCCCTGGCAGCCATGTTTTTTCACCAATCTGGACCATCATCGAATTTGTCTGAGATATCAATGAAACCAATGTTTCCACAAAGTTTCATGATGATTGGGCAAAAATTGTGACTTTAAGTGTTCTGAAGGTTTCTCAATAGCCATATAAGGAATACTGCCCCGCCCCCTGGCAGCCATGCTTTTCAATGGACCGGAACCATTTTTTAACTCAACCAACATATCATTTAGACAAACATTTTGACAAAGTTACATAAAGATTTGGCATCAAATGTGACTTCTACAGTTTTCACAAGGTTTTTCTTTCTTTTGACCTAGTGACCTAGTTTTTGACTCAGTCGAGGTATCAATGGGACAAATGTTCTCACCAAGTTTCATGAAGATCGGACAATAAATGTGGCCTCTAGAGTGTTCACAAGGCAAAATGTTGACGACGGACGACACACGACGGACAAAAGGCGATCACAAAAGCTCACCATGAGCACGTTGTGCTCAGGTGAGCTAAAAATAAGTGAAAACCTCTGACCCGGCACACCCCAAAATCCCCATAATTTTGACCCAGGGGTCAGATCAAAATTCCAAATAGTGCAGGGTCGCACATATGCTCATAGCTACATGTACCATGTGTGTAAGTTTCAAGGTTCTAGTGCTTATAGTGTAGGAGGAGATAGTGGCCAGGACAGACAGATAGACGGACGGCCGAGATAACAACAATACCCCCACACTTTTAAAAAAGCGTGGGGATAATTAGAGAGCGAACACCATGCTGAATCCTTTAAATGCACTAAGTGACCTGTGACCTAGTTTTTGACCCGGCATGACCCAAATTCGAACTTGACCTAGACATTGTCTAGATACAACAGGGTTGCCACCAACCTGATAAAATAAAATTCCCTGACTTTTCCCTGACTTTTCCCTGACCAAATCTTGGTTTTCACTGACTAATTTCACGACATATTCAGCCTCCTCCTCCCCATACAGCCGACCAAATCCACCCATTTAATGTTATTTTATTCTTTAACGTAAAATATTAAACAAAAAACAAAGCAGTACTACTTGTACACTCAACTATGCATGATGCAAGGCTATATAGTAAATACCACAAAACCAAAGATAACAAGACTATTGTCAAGCAATATAAGTCCCCTACCGGCTCCACCATTGTCAGAAATTCCAACATTTTCAGATTTTTTAAATATATTTGTTGCCATAGCAACCTTAATTTTTGACGTAGGAACAAAATGAAATGACGTGCATAATGTCCATATTGCCATCTATCCATGTTCGAAGTTTTGTGAAAAAATATTAAGAACTTTTAAAGTTATCGCAGGATCCAGAAAACCACCATTTTCAGCAGTATTTCTAGTCTATTTGTTGCCATAGCAACCAGAATTTTAGACGTAGAAACAAAATGAAATGACCTGCATGATGTCCAAATTGCCATCAATCCATGTTCCAAGTTTCATGAAAAAATATTTAGAACTTTTAAAGTTATCGCAGGATCCAGAAAAGTGTGACGGATGGACTGACGGAGGAACTGACAGACTTAGCGCAAACCATAAGTCCCCTGCGGTGAAACCGGTAGGGGACTAAAAAAGTTATGCATGTACAACAACCACATAATAATTATGATTAGAACTTGTTTTCCCATGTTTCCTAGCGTAAAGGAACCACCAACACATATAAGACAGCGTGCTTGGTTTTCATTTTTAGAGTTTTTGCCAACCCATGATGAAAACTTCGGGTCTTTAAGCCAACAATCATTAAATAATGTCTGTTTACTCATTCTGGTACATGTAATATGTCTATCTAAAATGTATGTGTACATTGTATTAAATCTGAAATTAGAAGAGAAAATCAATCTGTGATCTGTGATATATTGTAGGTTAATACCGTCAGTTTCCACGTATAGCGCGCAGTGTTTTACCTCCAAAATTCAAATTAAAAAGCTGGTGCGCGCTATACATTGATACAACACTATCCTGGCTACTAAATTGGTATAAAATATGTTGTGTAATGGTAAATAATCAAAATGGCCGCCATGGTTTTTTACCAGAAAACTACCACTCTATAATCATGCAGACTGAGGGGCCTTTGTCGAAACAACAAGAAGTCGCTACTGGTAGATATGAATGGGGTAGAAAAGTTTTGGTAAAAAATAAATTTGTTTGAATAAACTTGCGGACATTTCTTTGTTTGTGTTTTTACACTTCTTTATTGATGAATTCCGATGGGGATTGTTGTCGACATTCCGGAGAGCAGGCAAGGGTAGGTGCGAACGAGGTCTTTTTTGCGGGTAACGGTAGGTGTGAAAAGGGGTCATTTTGCACTTCGTAATTGGCAGATGTTATTGAGTAATATGTGCCACGACTTGTTAACACGCTAATTGACATTTAAGACACTAATTGACACTTGAGAACGTGAAGATATGCAAGTGCATTTTGTGTGTATAAATATTAAACGTTTAACAGTGGTGTACCTCAACAACTGTATCCCTGTCTCCCATGAGACATTCAAATTTACCGGTAATGCCCATTTATTCCCCCGAGGAAAAATCACACGATGTACACTAATTCTTAATTTCTCACGTTTTTCACGAAACGCACGTGGACTGTTAATCTTTTGCTAGAAAATTACAAAATTGTCAGAAAAGTATAGTGCTATGCAACCCATGCTCCTAATCATAATGACGCTTCCTATTTTGAATGCTTAATTAAGCTTTCCAATGCCCCGGATTATTGGATTATGCAATAGTAAAATGTTGGCCATTTTCGGTCAGATTTAGGTGGTTTTATTGTCTTGAATATATTGAAATAGTTTTTCTCCATTTTTGCATTTAAAAAAACAGCCTGGGCGCTATACACGGGAGCGCGCTATTCGTGGAAACCTACGGTACATGAAAATCATGCAGTTAGGAGCAGAAGCAGGTCTTCTTGATAACTGAAATAAATAACCAAAGTAGTATAGCTCTTTCATGCTGTCATCTCTAATGATCCTGCAAAGCATAAAAAATAGAATTAATCAGCTCTGGGGGCAAGGGTTGCAAAGACTTTGAGCATTCAAGGATACAAAAAATTAATCAAAGATAAAAAATAGATAAATTTTCATTTTTGAACATGCTTTACACATGGTAATGTTTAATGTACATACAATGTAGAAATAGTCAAAACATTTCAAATTAATAATATACTGTTTAATCTGCTAAAACAAATGATACCTGAAGACTGCCATAGCCACTAAATAACTTAATAAATAACTTATGCATCGACCCAAAATTTTATTTTTCCCTGACTTTTCACTGACTTTTCTGAAATTTCAATTTTCACTGACCATTTTTTTTAAATTCCCTGACTTTTCACTGACCTTGAAAAAAAAATCAAATTTCCCTGACTTTTCAAGTTAAGCGGCCACCCTGTTCAACTTCTGACCAAGTTTGGTAAAGATCGGATGCAAGCTGTTTAAATTAGAGAGCGGACATGAAAAGTGTGACAGACTGACAGACAGACAGACAGACTGACGGACAGTGCGAAAACTATATACCCCCTTTTCTTCGAAAGGGGCATTAAAAACTAAGTTCACGACCAGCATGGATGAAACAATACCCCCTCTATCGGGATCGAAAAATGATGCATGTACTGGCAACAGTTTAACATGTAGTAATGTGTATGTCCAACAAGTAAGAATTGAGGGGAATTACAGTGATTCATTTTGCTGTGCGTCCCGCGTGCCAGGCGCATGTTTTTTCTGGGGACACATCATTCTCAAGCATGTGCGTCCTTGGGACGCATTGTTTAAAAACTCCGATTTTCAACATCGTCAAAGTTGTACATGATACCAAGTTCGATTCGTGGAGATAAGCGAAACACATGTCAACACCATTTTGAAAAGTAGAACGGAAGTCACATTACTACATTCGGAATGTAGTATGCGTATTTTGATTGGATGAAATATATCAATTATCCAATCAGTTATGGCGTTTTATTAAAAGTTTGTTGGATGTTTATTTGCCTGTCCTGGATGGTAAACAAAGAAAATGCCACCCAAAAATGGTTTTCAAAATTGATCCTAAACAATTTTAACTCGCTGTGTAGAGATTTATCGATAACACAGCCTCGATGTAAACCATGTGGTTTAAATGTGAAGAATAAACAGCGGAAAACACAGTTTGAGTTCGTCTGTTGTGAGCGCAGACAGATATATACATGTAGTAAAGCAATGTAATTATATTTTTCTGGATTAATTGAGCATTGTTGGTTTTTCTAAAGTGACGATTACAAATTTGCAAATTCTGAAATAAAAAGCATCTGTTATTTTTATACAGTACACATACATAATAGTGATACAGATCGTACAGTATTCTGTCCTAGGTAACGTAAAATGTAAATACATATACATGTACACTGTAACAACACAGACATCTGCTGTTCATACTGCAGGATGTGAGAGGGGTTTTTCTGTACAGAATAAGGTCTTGACCAAATTCAGGAACAGGTTAACTGTAGGGAAACAAGACAAACTTATGAGAGTTAAGTTGTGCAATTTTGCCCGGAATGATTTAGGATAAACAAAACGTCGTCTTTAAACTGATACTTACCAATTAATATTACCAATAAGTTTGCAACATTGTTTTTATTTTGATAATTTAATCCAAAGTTTTCATGTAATAACGCAGGTGTTTTTTCTATACTGAACATGTAAACAAATGACCAAGGACCCTACAAGTCTCGCAAATCTGTGTGAATTGACAGTTTGACGTTATCAAAGGAAAGCCGCTTCAACTCACTCAAGTAAACACGTTCAACGAATGCATAAGGAATGGTTTTAATTGTAGGAACAAAGTCGATTCTCTGCTCACTAATGCATTTATTTTCTATTTGTAGGTAGGTTATTCCATCGATTGCTAAAAGAAGGTGGTAACTATTGAGTTGATAGTTGCATTAAATATTCACAGTTGTATTCTAATTGTGTCGACATTCAAAACAATGTTTACCAGTAATTATGGACCAAATCGGCAGAGTGACATTCACACATGTTAATCTCTTTTGTCAAAACACCGCAGACAGCAGTCTATACAATAGGTTAGTAGACAAGCTTTGCGTGTTTTCATAACGTCAAACACTTAATCCAGTTCCGTCCAGATGTCTTCTTAACTCAGTTTACAGTACAATTACTGTTAAAATAATTACTCTACTAAAATACCGTAACGATAAAGATTCGGCGTGTTCGATTTGAAATTATTTTGGAAGAAATATCAACTTATTCGCGATATTATTTTGTTAAAAAATACCACAGAAACTTTTAACCGAAATCAACAGAATTAAGTGTTCTCTGCGCTACAAAGTTTGTATAAAAAAATCAATATACGCACGCTTTGCAGGAGTAAACCTTGACCTTGTACATTGCAGCCTAATTTTCGCGCGCTTTTGTCTGGAAATATACATGATGACTGTATATTGGAAGCATTTGTAAACGTTGTGTTAACATTAAAAATCGTAGTGTGTTTGGGATTACTGATTATTATTCTCATTTGGAATTCTTACAGAACATTTATCCTTGTGTTATATCTGTTATGATTTAAATATTAATTTGTCAAAACGCACGACATGTCGTATATTCATTCATATTGTAGACATACCTGTGAATTAAAAAACATAATTTTTATACGTATTAATTTTCTATACAATTATCTATATTGTTATACAGTATTTAAACATTTTTTGATAACAATATTTATATTTTTTGGCATGCCTAGTAGCACACTGCTAAAGCAGTGTTGCGAGGCTGTCGCTGATAAGAACGGAAATTGTCTGCATTTACCGACTAGGCTAAAGCAATAAACGCTGCGGGAATTAGCGAACTCGGCGGAACGCCGCGTTTTACCTCGCTTTCAAACTCCGCGTAAACACTCGCTAGCAGGAAAAAAAACGCGGAGTGAGCGCGTTTTTTGTTTTTGGGGAAAACGCGTGGAGTGTACTGTATCTGATAACAATAAGATCACAACTATGCATGGTCCCATTATTTACTCTGGGGCGCCCCCCTGGGTCAAATATGCAGCGTGGGGATACGCGTCGGCCTCTGCCACGCCATTTCTAGTTAGATATAGTTTAGTTGGTTCAACAGTGTTTTAAAAACTGTTGAAAGTGTGTTAAATTAACATTTGTAAGATATATTTAGCAAATTTACCATTTTTCTTACAAACTATGTCAATATTTCAATAAAACATATAAAAAAGAATAGCAAATTAGGAACTCAAAATTAATATCAATTTACTTCTGATTAGAAGATTGTGCTGACTACACAATAATAAAATAAATAAATAAATACAGGTAAATAATAATAAGGCTGGAGATTTGAGAAGTTGCAATGGTGCTACCTCCTGCTAAACCAACATTTTGTTTGCGTTTGACATGTTGCATTAGATTAGTGGTTGAGCCGGACTTAGGGTACGCCAAGTCCGTGATGCACAGTTTACATGTAGCTTTATCGGGAGGGCCACCATCCCGAAAACCAAAATACTGCCACACTTTTGATTTTAGCTTCTTTGGCGCATCTGATAATGTCAATTTGTCGGCCACAAGTTGTTCTGCCATTTTGACGCTTTTTCCGAACGTAGACTGTAACGCGCTTATTGATTGGATGACTTAAGTAATAAGTAACCAATTGCGCGCGTCGTAATTACTGGTAAAGATAAAACCTATACCTTCCCGTATCAAATAGTCTGAGTACAGCGCACTAAATTAGTAACTATGTCTTTATGTTAAAGAATCAAATCGAATTTGGTAGGGTTGGTATCCTAATCGTAATCAAATCAACGCATTTAAAACCGATTTTCGATGCATTGGATAGAATCGTTGCAGCTCTACAAGTGAAATGATCTGACACCTATTGAACTACACCTGCTGACCTCTCAAGATTCGCCTTACGTAGACGTTCAACTGGTGCCGGTTTAAATTTAAACTACTGGGAATGCTCCACTAATATGTCTGAAAAGTGATTTAAATAACCAGAATTTGTTACTACCCGTTTCGTTATATTACAATCTAGGCTTCTTCTTTGTTTAATAGCAGATCTTAAATAAAAATGTTTATTAATAGATCAATGAATCTCTACGAAAATATCCACCAATAAACATTGTTTAATGATAGATCTTTGCTACTAATAACTTTGGCAATAAAACATGTGGTGTAAGGTGTTTTTTTCAGTGTAAATAGTACAATATTTCCCGCATAAATGAGTGCAAAGTGGGCGCTTATTACACTTAAACAGTTGAATCTTTAGATTTTTAAAGATATTTGCTTTGAACTGGTGAAGTAATGGCATTACAATTAATTTAAGAATTTGATTACCGCAAAGATAAGCTTTATTGCATCGGTCATTTAATTATATAAGCAGTATTCTATACCACCACACACATAATACACCAGCAAGTTACGTTCATTTGATTTGATAACCGTTAATATTTTGCGTATCAATTGACACCTTACTGACGATCCCAATACAGACGAAATATTCGTTGTACCTAGTGACTGAAATATTGTTTCCGTCGAGGGAAAATCCGCGATAACCCGATAACGCTTATCTTTGTATATTGATAGGTCTTTGAAAAAATTTACGACAAATACTGTTTAAATATAATTACATTTAACTGCCTTGTAAATTTGTTGATATTTTTGTATTTTTGTTTACAATTCACTAATTTCATTACAAAGGGGGCAGGGAATATATTTTTTACCAAATTTCGAGTTCTGGAAGGCCGCAAACAGTCCAATCCATTTCATCAAAACAAAAAGTGACACAAGAAAGCCTTTTTGTGACAGTGTCATAACATAGGCAACAAACATTGAAAATACAACCAAAGACAAGGCTGGCTTCTTCACTTATGAAACTATGGCCCTTGAACTTTCCCCCCACCCACCTCATTTTTAATGAAAAATTGAGAAATTTTGGCATGCACACTACATTCGGTTTACAGTCAAAACAGCCCCAAGTCAATACGGCCCCTAGTCAAAATGACCGAAAACTTGGTCTAAATGGCTCCAAATTTGGTCAAAACGGCCCACTTTGGTCAAAACGGCCCCAAAGACAGATTTTAAGTTGGTCAAAACGGCCCCACATTTGGTCAAAACGGCCCCTAATTTAGTCAAAACAGCCCCACAGATAGTCAAAACGGCCCCACATTTAGTCAAAACGGCCCTACAGATAGTCAAAAGGAAATCGAAAAATCAGAAGAAAAAATATATATGAAATCTTAGTTTAGTCTGCAATTACAACTTTAAAGGATTTAGTTTATTTTACATACATACAAACATATCATACAAATATTGATTGCGCTTTTTATACAATAATTCTAAATTGTTTAACTATCTCACAAAAAACTGATTGCGTCGGTTCTTTATTGAAAATAATTTGTTTGCCTGCGAGAATGTAAGTTAATTATGACAATAAATTATGTATCTTTGAGAAATTAGACTAATCTGTATGTAGTTCATTATTATGATCTATTTGTTTCTTTCTATACGGATATATTTGAGTGTATAATTGTGCAATGGAGGATAAGTGTATTGAGTGTGATTTATCAGTTTGACCGCATCAACAGGGAATTTCATGCGACCTTTGTGAGAGATGGCAACACTGAACATGCAATTCAGGTAAGCGAATATCAATTATATCAGTTGATATTTAGATTTTCAATAAATGTACAGCTCAACGTATGTGTATTGGTTATGTCTTATATCTTTGTATATTGAGCATATTAATAAGAAATAATATTCATTTATTACGACGTTCATATGACAATATTTAATTAAATTATTCTGTATTAAACGTATTCTTGATGCGGTAATATGTTTCTAGTCTTAACGAATTATTTCGTTAACCGTTGTTTGTAATGATCAAATCTATTTTGACGGAATTTAAGGTCTCCGTGGTGAGTTTTTGGACGTTTTCCATAAAGGGTGCTTAATGAAAAACATTTGCATATTGTTTATAACTTTTTTGCCAAAATTTACAAATACTTTTAAATGAGACTATAAATAATGGACTGTTTACATGTAGGTATTATAAAATAAAATGTTAACATGTTTTCGTATATCTTTGTAAATTGTGCATATGAATAAGAAATTATATTTACTTTCTACGACATTCAGCTTACAGAAGTTAAATTGTAATTATGTCCAGAAATTAATCTGTATTAAACGTATTCTTGATGCGGCAATATGTATCTATATATATATATATAGTCTTGACGAATTAATTATTTCATTGTATCAGTATTGTTTGTAATAATAAAATATATTTAAATATATGGTACCTTTAACAGGTAACGGAAAAGTAGCACCGGATTCGGATTCAGCGAGACCAAATGATATAGATTTCATTACTTATTGTTCTCGATGGCATTTAAGGTCTCCGTAGCGAGTTTTTTGACGTTTTCCATGAAGGGTGCTTAAAAGAAAGACTCATTTGTGCATGATTTTATTTTTAACAAATATTTAAATATGTGCAATTTTCGTATGACAGATAAGAGGTACCGTCCTAATTCGCCATATAATGCGTACACATTTTTTCCTGAATCTTTTCCCAAGATTTTAAGATTTCAGCAGAATAGTGACATGTCATTTATTTTCTGAACAGGTGTTTCCCATGCCGAATACAAACGAGCATGTAAGAGAGCCGTTGCACTTCATATGCAGAGACTGTTTCACACCTGTACACCAGTCGACAGCATTACACGTAGGTTATCATTTTAATTAATTAAAGTGGTTGAAATCATGTTCTTCCAATTATTATTATGAGGGGATTATGTGAAATTTCAAACGCTGTAGTAATATAGTTCGCGTCCGAGAAGTGATAAAATGAATGATACGCTTATTTCCCGCAATTGTTTTTTTTTATATATAGGAAAGCTCGTTAGTGCACAGCGACGTCGACGCAGAGATGACAGATGTTTCAGATGTTTACCCGTCAGTGAACAGCGACGTCGACACAGAGATGACAGATGTTCAATCGTCAGTGAACAGCGACGTAGATGTATGTTATCATTTTCATTTATTCATTTTTTTTCATTCATATAGCAATGATAAACTGAATGAAATTTAAAGACGTATGTTATTATTTCAATTGATTCAATATTTAGCACTTGTAATGAAATATACTACCAACTACACTATTATTTAACTACTAATATATCAATATGTTTTAAGGAAGTACCGGACACTTCTGTTCGCTTATCACTGCCCTTTGTGCAACAGTCCATTTATGTAGAAGCATCTCTACTTGATCCCCCAGTACCGAGGGACCATGTTGAGGACGTGGCAGTAACCTTCACGCTGATACCCGGTGGCTCACAGAAGTGGAAAGACCTCCTCGTGGACAGCCACGGATACTCATATGTGTTGAAGGTATGCGTACGTAAACAAATGATGAAATCAGATGAAACATATTTTCTGTTGATACAAAAAAACGGAAGTTAGCTAAGCATTTATGTCTTATTTTTCATTATCTGATTATACGGTTGTTACTTTTGACGTCTCTTTCACACCTTTGTCAGTATATTTCATGGGTTATATATCTGTATGTAATATGCATGAAAGCTGTTATATACCATGTACTTTAATTAATTGCCATTCATTTGCGGTGCAGGGCAGGCCAGGTACATGGACGGTACATTTAAGGTGTGTATATAACACAGTAATAATGATAAATTAGCATTACTCCAGACAATATTACTGAAAATCGAATTAGCATCACATTGATACGAATATAATCTTGATATTATATGATTAAGTTTCTGTTTCCTTCTAGTCCATGAGAAAGGTCGATTCAGGCCAAGTTGTTTGCTGCTTGGGAAGAGTAAGTAGAAGATATCAAAATAAAATGTTATTGATGTATTATTTTTTATAAAAGTTTGGTACACATAACAGTATTTCATTTAGCGTAATTTCGTTCTTTAAAAAGAATTCTTATATCTTTGTAACTTATTCTTTCAAGTATGGTTTAACGAAATGTATCATGGTTTTAATTTTGTTATTTCAGATACAGGGCCGGGACGCTGTCCACGAGTGGCCTCTTGAAGAGGTGCAGTACGTTCTACAGACCAGTGGTACCCAAGAGACTAGAGGAAGTTGAAATGAATGAGTGATGAACTTATTAATGACTGAAATCAATCAAGATATTGATTTAGCTGGGCGTTTTTGCATTTGTTTTACAGTGTTGCTAGTGTGAAACACTGAAATATTTTCGTTATTTCTTGTCAATTATTATGTTCGACAACTATTAGAATTCTCTGATTATACTCCTTTAATTGACGTTTCGGCATAATGCCTTTATCAAAACATTGGAAATTATATGTTAACTACATTTTTACGTCTTTTGACTGCACAATTTAAATAACAAAGAAAAATGTTTTTAAACGTCAAATGACGTTGTACATGATGACGTCATAAATGGCGTTATATAAAATGGCGCCAAAAAAATGTAAAAATTCGCCAAAAATGAAATGACGTTAAACACTTACATATTGTATCTTAATCCTATGTTAAATGTGTGCTTTATATATTTAATAAATTGATATTTTACAATAAAATAATCATCATCATATGTAATTATAATCTACCTTAACTTATTATCATAAATTAAATAGGGTAAACTTATTTAATGACTCTTATTATTTCAATCCATATCTATGTATAATATTCAAATGATATTTGATTAAATAATCATATATACTTGCTATTCTATATATCATATACACATTATGGACAAGATAAATTGCATAAAGTACTATTAGTTTTACATCCATTTATGTTGATGATTAATATCAAATGTTTTTCACATATATTTTTTACAAGATAGTTTCCCGTAGCAGGACATCAAGTTGATTTTTTGTATTTAGTCCATTTGGTGATTGCGTTTGAAACTTCTTTATAAATTCCAATTCTTTAATAAGTCTGTAATAATGGGAACTGTCTCTTATTTGTGTTAACACTGATACACCCATATCCTGCACTCTGTGGCCTGCACCATTGAAATGTTCTGAGATTGGTTTCTCTCTTCGTAGTCGCACGTCAGCCTCGTGTTCTTTGGCACGTTCCTTTAATGATCTGCTCGTCTCTCCGACGTATACCATCTTTTGGCATTTAATACAAAATATACCGTACACCAAGTTATAAATGTTACAGTTCTGTTTTATTGCTTCGTTTGGAATGTCACTTTTTGGGTTGTTATGAAAACCTCTTGTCAACATTTTACAGACTATACAATTAGTCTTACACGATTGTGGTATTAGTTGAAAACGTTTGTTTATTTCTTTGTTTGTTTTTCCATGAACTAAAATGTCACCGATATTCCTATCTCGTCTGTATGCAACTATTGGTACGTCTGGGAATATATTTTTCATTCTGTCTGATTTATATAGTTTGTCTGTATGTTTTCGAATTATTGAGTGGATATTTGGAAGGTTGTTTGAATAAGTTATAGCTAGTGGTACTCTCTTGTTGGCTGTTTTATTTGTTTCTTTCTTCTTAAGTAAGTCTTTCCTATTTAAATTATCAACTCGGGATAGCTCATGGTTTACAAATTTATTTGGATATCCTCTTTTTTGTAGATTCTGTTTTAGTTCTTTTTTACGATGTCTGTATTTGTTTTCGTCAGAACATATTCTTTTTAAACGTATTCCTAATCCATAGGGTATTGCTTTCTTCACATTTGTTGGATGGTCTGAGTCATATTGGACATATTGATGTTTATCAGTTGGCTTTGAGTATAAATCAGTTGTTATTTTATTATCTTCTAGTTGAATTTTGTGTCTAAGAAATCTATCTGTGCTGTGTTCCATCTTAATTCTACTTTGATGTTTTCATGTATTTTGTTAGCAAAGTCGAAAAATTTCATGAGTTCGTCAATTCCATGTGTCCATAGTCCAAACCCATCATCTATGAAACGTTTATAGAATATTGGTTGTTTATTGTATTCAGATAATTGTTCATCCCATTTTCTCATGTAACAACAGGCATAATTTCTCCCAAGTTTCGATCCAATAGCTACTCCCTCTTTTTGTCTGTATTCTTGTCCACAAAATTCGATCACATTATTTTCTAAAACAGTTTCAATCATTTCAATCACCGCTTCAGTGTTGATGGTCTTAGTACAGCGTTCATTTAAAGCTTGTTTGCACGCCTCTAGGCCCTCTTTCTTTGGAATCGATGGGTATAACTTGACAACATCAAAACAGTATAAGATAATTCCTTCTGGTAATGGTGTAGTTATTTCCCTCTCTATAGCGTTTAAAAATGCTGTGGTGTCTCTTATATAGCTTGGTGTTTCTATAACATAGGTTTCTAGCTCCTTTTCTGCTACCTCTGCCATTCTTTCAGTACTTGTTCCAATGCCATTTACGATTGTTCTATACGGGTTGCCTTTTTTATGTATTTTTGGATTTCCTTTAAGTTTCCCTCTTGATGGATATTTTGGTATCAAGTATTGTTGTAATTTCTTTGAGATAATGCCGTTTTTAAATAGTTTATTTGCTAGTTGCTTCACCTTTGTGTTTGCATTGTCAAGTCCATTCCCATTAGTTTTTTCATATGATGTGCTGTCATTAAGTTCATTCCGGAGTTTTTCTACATATTCATTTGCGTCTGTTATCACTATTCCAGAACCTTTGTCTGCAGGCCTTATTATTATACTGGAATCATTTAGTAACGTGTGCAATGCTTGTTTTTCTTGTCTTGTGATATTTGACTGTCCATTTTCTTTTATGCCATTTAGAATATCATTTTTAACTGCTTCTATATAAGCATCTAGCCACTTTTCTCTACCAGGTTCAGGAGTAAAACGGCTTTCTTTCTTTATCTCATATTCCTCCTTTTCATTTTTCCTTTCTTGATTTTCATCACTATGGAAATACTCTGCGAGTCGCATCCGTCTCTCCCATTCTGCTAGGTCACTGTGTATCTTAGATAAATCTACGTGTTTTTTAGACGGTACAAAAGATATTCCTTTGGATAATAGACTTTTTTCTGCTTCTGTTAACTTTCTTGAAGACAGATTAGTAACAGTGTCAAGACTATTATTATTTGTTTCAATTGTGTCTTTTTTTGCTGGTTTATTTTCACCCTTGTTTTTAGTTCTTTTATCGTTCGATTTAAGTTTTTGTGTATCACACTCTTGCGTTTTTCTATTTTTCTTATCTTGATAGTTCATTTTATGCCCTCTTTCTTCAAAATTGCAACAGGACTCCATTGTAAACCAATCTATTTGAACTTCCCTATTCATTCTCTCATATTCAGGAAGGTATTGATGTTTGTTTTGGTCCAATTTTATATGTAGTAAAGTAAAATGCTGCATTCTTAATCTTAGGAATATTTTTCGTTTTGTTTTTACTCCATTAAGTGGTTGGAAAAGTAGTTTACTTGTAATATTTTGGTCGTCAGCAAATATGCATATTTCACTTAAAAATAGGGTTGCTGCTGCATATATTTCGGCTTCAGTTGCCCACGATTCAACTCTTCCGTCACTAAATGAATGATTTTCTATATGCTTTGTGATACTTCTATCTACGTATTCTTTGTAAACATCTTTTAAGTCCTTCATATGGTTATTAATTTTTTGTCTAACTATTTCGTGCTTGTTGTCATTGTTATATATTTCTTTTGCAATACATCTGTAGAAACAGTTCCCATCCATTTGTATGGAACTTTCTTGAAAATTGTCTATTGTTACCAATGAAGATAAAAAATCTAACTTACAGTTCAACAGCTTGTAGAATTTTTCATTCTTTTTCTGTGTAAGTTCAGCTAGCTTCCGTTTTGAAAACAGTTTATGGTCGTCATTGTTTAAATCTTCCACACATACATCGCTTCTTAGTTTGTTAATTTTCTCTTCACAAGCTACCAATGTGAGTTCCATGAGTTTCACCGACGCATCTTGTTTGATTTTTTCACACTTGTTTAGTATTTCATCGCTACAGTCTATCTGAATATTCCAGTTGATCTTGAATCCTTCTGGTACAATCCCATGTCTTACACACTTTGATATAAAATCTTTATGTGACACATAACGTAAGTATTTTTCCATCTCTTGGCTATTGCAGTCCAACACATCTTCCATTTTGTTTTTCGGAGTTAAAAAACATATAAGCTCAGTTGAATTATCCGAAGGGATATTAAAAAATTATAACTCTCTGATTATACTCCTTTAATTGACGTTTCGGCATAATGCCTTTATCAAAACATTGGAAATTATATGTTAACTACATTTTTACGTCTTTTGACTGCACAATTTAAATAACAAAGAAAAATGTTTTTAAACGTCAAATGACGTTGTACATGATGACGTCATAAATGGCGTTATATAAAATGGCGCCAAAAAAATGTAAAAATTCGCCAAAAATGAAATGACGTTAAACACTTACATATTGTATCTTAATCCTATGTTAAATGTGTGCTTTATATATTTAATAAATTGATATTTTACAATAAAATAATCATCATCATATGTAATTATAATCTACCTTAACTTATTATCATAAATTAAATAGGGTAAACTTATTTAATGACTCTTATTATTTCAATCCATATCTATGTATAATATTCAAATGATATTTGATTAAATAATCATATATACTTGCTATTCTATATATCATATACACATTATGGACAAGATAAATTGCATAAAGTACTATTAGTTTTACATCCATTTATGTTGATGATTAATATCAAATGTTTTTCACATATATTTTTTACAAGATAGTTTCCCGTAGCAGGACATCAAGTTGATTTTTTGTATTTAGTCCATTTGGTGATTGCGTTTGAAACTTCTTTATAAATTCCAATTCTTTAATAAGTCTGTAATAATGGGAACTGTCTCTTATTTGTGTTAACACTGATACACCCATATCCTGCACTCTGTGGCCTGCACCATTGAAATGTTCTGAGATTGGTTTCTCTCTTCGTAGTCGCACGTCAGCCTCGTGTTCTTTGGCACGTTCCTTTAATGATCTGCTCGTCTCTCCGACGTATACCATCTTTTGGCATTTAATACAAAATATACCGTACACCAAGTTATAAATGTTACAGTTCTGTTTTATTGCTTCGTTTGGAATGTCACTTTTTGGGTTGTTATGAAAACCTCTTGTCAACATTTTACAGACTATACAATTAGTCTTACACGATTGTGGTATTAGTTGAAAACGTTTGTTTATTTCTTTGTTTGTTTTTCCATGAACTAAAATGTCACCGATATTCCTATCTCGTCTGTATGCAACTATTGGTACGTCTGGGAATATATTTTTCATTCTGTCTGATTTATATAGTTTGTCTGTATGTTTTCGAATTATTGAGTGGATATTTGGAAGGTTGTTTGAATAAGTTATAGCTAGTGGTACTCTCTTGTTGGCTGTTTTATTTGTTTCTTTCTTCTTAAGTAAGTCTTTCCTATTTAAAATATCAACTCGGGATAGCTCATGGTTTACAAATTTATTTGGATATCCTCTTTTTTGTAGATTCTGTTTTAGTTCTTTTTTACGATGTCTGTATTTGTTTTCGTCAGAACATATTCGTCAGAACATACAACTGATTTATACTCAAAGCCAACTGATAAACATCAATATGTCCAATATGACTCAGACCATCCAACAAATGTGAAGAAAGCAATACCCTATGGATTAGGAATACGTTTAAAAAGAATATGTTCTGACGAAAACAAATACAGACATCGTAAAAAAGAACTAAAACAGAATCTACAAAAAAGAGGATATCCAAATAAATTTGTAAACCATGAGCTATCCCGAGTTGATAATTTAAATAGGAAAGACTTACTTAAGAAGAAAGAAACAAATAAAACAGCCAACAAGAGAGTACCACTAGCTATAACTTATTCAAACAACCTTCCAAATATCCACTCAATAATTCGAAAACATACAGACAAACTATATAAATCAGACAGAATGAAAAATATATTCCCAGACGTACCAATAGTTGCATACAGACGAGATAGGAATATCGGTGACATTTTAGTTCATGGAAAAACAAACAAAGAAATAAACAAACGTTTTCAACTAATACCACAATCGTGTAAGACTAATTGTATAGTCTGTAAAATGTTGACAAGAGGTTTTCATAACAACCCAAAAAGTGACATTCCAAACGAAGCAATAAAACAGAACTGTAACATTTATAACTTGGTGTACGGTATATTTTGTATTAAATGCCAAAAGATGGTATACGTCGGAGAGACGAGCAGATCATTAAAGGAACGTGCCAAAGAACACGAGGCTGACGTGCGACTACGAAGAGAGAAACCAATCTCAGAACATTTCAATGGTGCAGGCCACAGAGTGCAGGATATGGGTGTATCAGTGTTAACACAAATAAGAGACAGTTCCCATTATTACAGACTTATTAAAGAATTGGAATTTATAAAGAAGTTTCAAACGCAATCACCAAATGGACTAAATACAAAAAATCAACTTGATGTCCTGCTACGGGAAACTATCTTGTAAAAAATATATGTGAAAAACATTTGATATTAATCATCAACATAAATGGATGTAAAACTAATAGTACTTTATGCAATTTATCTTGTCCATAATGTGTATATGATATATAGAATAGCAAGTATATATGATTATTTAATCAAATATCATTTGAATATTATACATAGATATGGATTGAAATAATAAGAGTCATTAAATAAGTTTACCCTATTTAATTTATGATAATAAGTTAAGGTAGATTATAATTACATATGATGATGATTATTTTATTGTAAAATATCAATTTATTAAATATATAAAGCACACATTTAACATAGGATTAAGATACAATATGTAAGTGTTTAACGTCATTTCATTTTTGGCGAATTTTTACATTTTTTTGGCGCCATTTTATATAACGCCATTTATGACGTCATCATGTACAACGTCATTTGACGTTTAAAAACATTTTTCTTTGTTATTTAAATTGTGCAGTCAAAAGACGTAAAAATGTAGTTAACATATAATTTCCAATGTTTTGATAAAGGCATTATGCCGAAACGTCAATTAAAGGAGTATAATCAGAGAGTTATAATTTTTTAATATCCCTTCGGATAATTCAACTGAGCAACTATTAGAATGTTATTGATACAAATAGAACATTTTTTTCACAGAAATCATACTTATATATCTCTTTTTTTCTTCCTTGTCAATTATAATGTTTGACAACTATTAGAAAATATTTGATAATTATAATGTTTTACTATAAAAAAACATACTCATTATCTTACTCATAAATATCTTTCTTGTCAATTGTTATGTTAGAATGTAATTGATACAAATAGAATTAACTCATTTTTTCAAAGAAATCTTACTTATATATCTCTTTTTTTTTCATTCTTTCTTGACAATTATTATAAAGTATTTGATACTTATTATCCTCGAGTGCCCAATTTCGACGCATACAAGCAGTTTGTTGAAGTTTTGTTGCTCAATATAGGGATTTATGTAATAAATTTTGTTATTTCATTACACATGCACCTTTTATTTACACATTTTAAATTCAATCGATTGTGTTATCAACAAAAATTCGTTGAAAAACGAAATGACCCAAGTCTATGTAACGGCGGCCATATCTGTTGAGAGTGCCCTAAAACAACGCATCTGATTGGTTATATGATTTCAATGTAAATATCACTCCTGTGGAGACTGAATGAATAAAATAATAACTCATGGTTGTTCTAATTAAATGTGTAATTGCTGTAAAAGTAATATGAAACTGAAATTAATTAAATTAATTAAGATTTTTAATTGTGTGATGCCATGCTGTATGTAGTGCTGCAACAATACGCCAAAAACCGTATTGCAATATATTGTCAGTTCAAAAACCCGTATTGCAATATATCGCAATATATTGCTAACTTGTACCAAAATTATAACTTGCCAATTACCCAATAATCCCATAAATTCCAATTTTAAAGCAAATTCTGGTAAATATTTACTATAAATGTGCTCAAGAATAATAAGAAACACAAACATTTACAAATTTTCTTAAGTATCAAATACATTTTTGCAATTGTTACTATTTAAAGATGTGATGAAATAACGTCCAACCGGGGCGTTTTTCCCACTGAACACGCGTAATTCAGCTGACGTGATGTTCCCGTTTTTATACGACACAAAATACACCCATACTTTCCATGCGACGTTCTACATGTCTGTATAATTTTCGCGCGCTTTTTATTGAGACAAAGGATAAAGCACTTTTTATTTGACGCTATAATTTTTTATTGTCGCGTTAGCATTCAAATTTGGAAGCGTGTTTCCAAAATTCGGATTACAAATAATGCTCAAATCAGAATCGAACGAAACATTTACAGCTGTGCGCAATTAATTCAACGATAATCTGTTCAAAAGCATCGAATGAATGCTCCCATGTAACAACGCTACTCCGTATAATACACTTTTTAGAATGCTTTTTTTACGTAAAAAATAATTTACACTGCTTTGTTTTGTTTACCTTTTTATCATTATTTCGGATGGCTTTTCTGGACGAAATGTGAATGAATTTTTGTAAAATTTTCGTACCGGTATGATGAAAATCATATCGCAATACAATATGCGGATTGCGTATTGCGATATATACCGATATACCGGTATATTGTTGCAGCCCTAACTGTATGGCAGTGGTTTTAATAGGGGCCTGTGTCAGCAACCCTGTCATAAGCTGTGTTTATGGAAGATATGTGAATATAACCTGTAGTTCTTTTGTGGAACCTGCACTTATAATTAATTAAATGAAAATTAGTAATAAACATAATATGCAATTACCAACATAAGCACGTGCTACATATAGTTAAAATTGTATTACAGCATAACGAAAAACATATCCGGACTTCAAATGAAAGTTAATGCGTACACCTTTTTCATAGTGAAAATAAATCTATTTATACCATGTTTTGTCAAATGGCAGTCACGTGACTTATGAATGAAATTGTGAACTTTTGCATACGAAACCGATGCATTATCCCACGGTCTTATTAACAAAGACAATTGGGTGTAAAGTGTTCAAAAGTTTTGCATTAAGTAAAGTACATAAAAATCCATCAATTGCAAACCGATCAACCATATCTTACCTTTTAACCCGCTATTTTCCACATAACACACAATAACTATAGTAATTTGTGCGAAGAGTACCATTTGCTATTGTATGACGTCAACGGATGTCGCTCATGTATCAAACAAAGGCAAAACAAAAATGCGTCGAATTGGGGCAGCGTCGATTCCGGTCACTCAACAATATGTTTAACAACAATTGTTATATTTGATTATTCG
Organism: Dreissena polymorpha; assembly: GCF_020536995.1. NCBI lineage: Eukaryota > Metazoa > Mollusca > Bivalvia > Myida > Dreissenidae > Dreissena > Dreissena polymorpha. The sequence continues at coordinate 28,113,283 of NC_068365.1, read as the reverse complement.
ACATGCATATCTTCAAATAAATACAATATTGAAGAAAGTTCTTTGTTACACAATGGGGCCGTTTTGACCAACTTAAAAAACTGTCTTTGAGGCCGTTTTGACCAAAGTGGGGCCGTTTTGACTAGGGGCCGTTTTGACTGGGGCTGTTTTGACTAGCTCCCCTACATTCAAACAGAATGATGCAATCCTAGTTTGGGCTACATTACTCAGTAATTTCATCCCCGTGCTGTGTTTATTAACCTAGAAAAGTGGCTCACATACGTTTAGATTTTTCACAATTTACCTTCAATTTCAACGTTCTTTTCTGAAATTCGGTTTCTGCAGCGTAAAATATTGACTTCTGCCAAAGGTGGAAACCTCCTCTTTGAAGATTCAAAATTTCCTTGCTAGGGAGCTGCATTGTGTACACACCGGTCGTTCCGAGCTGGCATCATTCTATACATAGATGGTGACGTCACTACGTTATTGTCAGTAAGACCGGTATGACACAATGGAGCTGTCATTAGTTTCAATGTTTTTTCCCCCGATTTTTTTTAGACATTCTCTCTAAAACCTTACACAAGAAATACATCTAAGACATACCTAATTGATTGTTAAAGACCATAGGTTACTCCTACCCTAGAGATATGTCAACACAATCTGGTTCCCAATTGAGGTTACAATATACTTAGTACACTCTGCAATTATTAGCAGTTACAACAGAGTAGTAAATAAGTGTTTTTTGATAGATCTTTGCTTTATACCAAAAAAGAACGATTATTTATAAGCTTTTAGGAACTCAAAGCTGAACAAAGTTTAAATAGTCGCAGTAGTGTCTGCCTTGCGACCGAGAGGTCCTGGGTTCGATATCCCATGTGTGGAGAGTTCTTAAAATATTCCCAGGAAATGACTACAGAGCGTACCAGTATGCCAATGGCTTTTGATTCAATCAAACTAAAAATAAAGTGTTAAACTAACCAAATGTAACTAAAAAAAATCACTACATGTATCTATGTACCGGCTACTTTCTAGATGAGTGAAGCAGACAAGTTTCCAACTGTGCGTTGTCTTAAAACTTCAAACTAAACCGTGATCTCTTAGAGGACACTAGTGAACACTAAGTGCTTAGACTGTACAATTCATTTTGTTAAATGACAATAATTGTTTAAGTATAGATTGGCCCTTATGTCTGGTGTTTGGTTTACTTCCGGTTACGAAATTTGAAGGTAAATTAACGATGTTTGACCATCAAATCACAATTTCAGTCCTGAAATCAGTGCGTATCATCACCGGGCTATCTATAGAGATGACACATAACGAAAAGATGTCGGAAAGCTTATGTTTGTATTTCAAACATACACTGAATTTTCTTACTACATGTTCTACGTGTTTATTTATACCAGGCCAATAGACCAACTCTTTGGCCCTTCTCTTGCAATTCACTTTTCCAAGATGTGACTTGTGTAGAGCTCTCATTGTTTCAGATCTTAGACTGATTGACATGCAGACACAATGCCCTCTGTACAATAAGCCATTGTACACTGACAATTCATCTCTTAATTCCCAAAATGGCTTTGCTTCATGCTGTAATTAATTGCGCGTTTCTGACCATCCTAATATGATTATTTGTTTTATTATATGTAGCTGTTTAGCATCTGCTGTTGCATATGCTACCTTTTCATAATTTGTTCATGTAAATGTTTCTGCCACGAGTACCATCAGCTAATCATCCATTGTTTGTTTTTCTTCTTCATTTAATGGCTCTCTGCTCAGGCAATCTGCAAGACCCATTTCTTTCCCTTTCTTATAAATCAACTTGAATTCATATGGATGTTACTTCAGTATCATTCTTTGTATCCGTAATGGTGATGTATGAATGTGTTTCTTCAAAATACTTCCAAGTGGGTTGTGATCGAATTCCACTGTGATTCTTTTATTCCTTGCTTCTTGCTTTTTGCAGTACAGCTCTTAACCTCAAAATATGTTTCCCTATGCTATTTCCATGGGCCATATTATCGTCAAAAACGATATCTACATCGTCCATTGCTCAAAAATGCTTCTCCATTTCTCTCTAGAACATTCCACTGGAACAACGCGCACCCATTGGCATTCTGAGGTATCGGTATCGACCTTTGGTGTGTTAAATGTTGTGAGTTTACGGCTCTGCTCAGTCAATTTTGCATGAAAATAACCCGCGTTCGCATCCAACGTATTGAAAGATTTGCTTCCATGCAATTTTGTTGCAACTGCATCAATTGTGTTCATTGGATAGTGTTCACGCATGCTCGACTTGTTCAGTTCAGTTGGATCAATGCATATGCGAACTTTGCAATTCTTTTTTCTTGTACCGTAATTACACATTGTTCGTTGATATCACACAGTAACAAACAAAGTTCATTTCTGATTTCTTTGCGTTTTATTTCTGCTTATTAACACAACACAACGTTTCCAAAATGTTTGTCAAATACAAGATACATGCGAAGCCCGCAATGGGCCCATCCCGCGAAAGCCAGCAATTATGCGACTTGTATGTTCGGCCGTTTTAGTAAGACTGTCCATAAATATAGATATAAACAACGAAAGCTTTGATAATTGTTTTGTGTACAATTCTGATTGGCTGTGTAACGTCACGTGTCTACATGTACAATTCTGATTGGCCGTTTGTTAAGTCACGTGTCTGCAACCTAAATATACGTATGCAACGGACACCTAACGAATACATACGGAAATGACCGAAGATTGGCACATACGGTAAGCAAATATTCGTGTCCGGTAATTATAACCCGAGGCTAAAGATTTGTTGATCCAGATGGCTGCCTATTTAAGATTGTATGAAATGTGGTACAAATTTCGATCATTATTTAAATCCAACAATGCCCCAAATGTGCGTTTTGTGTGCGTTATGTTACACAACTTTCCCCCTTAATTTGATTTTTTTATATTTTATGATTTAAAAAAATCTTTTAAAATTTTACTATTGAATTACTAATTAAATAACAAAAACTACATTTATATAAACACACTCAAATGATGGAAAATATGCGGATAACAATATAATTTCCTTGACAAGCATCTCTGCTGAAATAAATAGCATAAGTTATTGATATACAATTTAAATGTCAATCGAAATGTTGTGTAGAACATCATCTGTTGATCGTTGGCCATCTGTACATCTGGTGTCGTCCATGTTGTCTTGAAGTTGTAGCTCGCGGCGAATAAGATGTTTCATTGAAGTCATTGCCACCGTCATGAAGATAAGTCGATTGTAGGTTCGTCCGTGGCGATTGGAATGCGTTTGTTGATTCTGCTCTGCTTTCCGATGTTTAACTTGCCTCGTCGATTGTCGTTTCCGTTGTATTCATCGTTGTTGTTGTTTTCGTTGTCGTTTGTACTTTTGTTGATGGCCCCAGCGTCTTCATTTCTCTCGGGACATTAAGATCTTCTATTGGCCATAATGCTCACGAGGTATTAACTATAGCAGTGTTCTCCTTGATGTCTTAGGCCTCGGAAGTATCATTCCAAATGCGTTATCTACGCACGTCAAACAGTTGAACGGCTGCATCTACTCTATAGTGTTTAACGTCACAAGTATTGTGTCCAGTGTTGCGTCACTTGTTGTCCTTCGAAATCTTCTGGCGTTGGTCTTCTTTTAGCGATAGAACCAGGTATTCACTTTGAGAGTAAACGCCGTGATGTTCCATTCTAATTATGTTGTTTGTTTCTTCTATTGGTTGTGGAAGGCGTTGTCTCGCGAAGTCGCTCTTCTTCGGCGTTGTCTTCAAATCTCGATATTTTTATCTGCGTCGTGGTGATACAAGTATCAGTTGTTCAAAATCATGGCAAACATTTATAAATATCCCCTTAGTTATTGTTAAATATCGTCATGACAACTTACTGTGATATCTTATTCAAAAAAATAAATTCTTTACAACGAAAAAATATTAGTCAATTCCTCGAAACATACTTCGGATAAGTACATGACAGTTTGACATCTGACAAGCCATTTACTTAATATGACTTGTGTACCGCCTTAGGCATAATCATTTTACACACGTGCAGCCAGTAAATTTTTGACAGGCGCGCGCCACTTTATTGACCTAGAGTAATGGGTTATGATAGACTAACCTGTTCATATCATGGTTTCATAAACCTCATCTTTATCACTATAGTTTTGCCGTTGGACATAAATTTATTGACATGTTTGACCTGTGCACTTGTAAAAATGCGCAAATATGACAAGGCAGCCTTTTATATATATGCATTCATAATATAAGAACACGTATCGGCATACTTCAAAATTCAGGTCTTTGCTCCTAATCGAACTACTCAAATAATTCTTATGCGACATCGCATCTTCTGTCCATAGCGTAATTTGCTTCGATGGCACAGGGATAAATTCTCTTACTCATGAGGACGCTAAGGTTTTCAGAACCTCGGGCTCGGTATGTCCGAACGCTGATCAGTCAGCCGTGCTCATAAAATATAATTGTAACCCTTAAACAATTATATTAGAAATTTAATGCGTACATATCGTTATATTTTCACTGCGCTATACGCGTCAGATCGCACTAAATTCTTACTTAAAATTACTCAAGACCTTCAATATTACCGATATCCTACATATATTTGCATCAACACAATGACGTATATACATATTTACATAATTTTTTTTTTGTGTGTGTCTGCCCTATTCATATTCGCAATCAACATTATTTTTCTTATTTCCTATTTTCTTTCTTTTACAATTCGGAAAACTATTTTTAAATTTTCCAATAATTTTAACTATTCGTCCTCTTTAATTTTCTTTATCATTCTTATAAACAAAACCCGCCTTATTTTCTTTATTACAATAATAAACAAAACTGTCTTAAATAATCTAAATTCCTAAATTCTTAATTCTGCCAATGTAAAATACTAGGTAAATTCTTTGAATATTTGAATCATCTCCGAGTTTTTCTACTATATTAATAAATAAAACCACCGCCAAAGTTTCTTTATTAAAATAATAAACAAAACTATATAAGATATTATTATTTCCTTGTACGTTTTAATTAAATGGAACTTTACAAAAAATACCAACAATTTAAAATGGATTTGTGCGTAAAAAACGCACGTTCGTATACAATCTTTATTATAATCATACACAATTTATATAAAATTCTTTAAATATTCTCAATGATTTGTTCGCCTCTAATTTCATTATTTCTATAACTCATAAAAATAATGTAAAACTCAAATATCTCTTTTTATTCTCAATTCACCGTTATTTATAAAAATGTACCGATAAATGCAAAATTGGCATGATTTTGATATTTGTAAAATTTGTTCGTACATAATGGATTATCATCATTATTATTTTTAACATCTGACTACATTAAATTCTTTAAAACAATTCTTAAAAATTTCGTTGTCATGACGCCTTTTACTTTAATTTTCTACTTTATAAATTTTGAAATTCCCTCTCCAAGTTTGCCATAATTGTTTTAAACAACTGACCTGAATTCATGTCGCGTTGTGGTTGTGATGTTTTCATTTTTTCGGCACATGATCGCACTTGTGATCGTACTTCGGTCGTATCCATGGTACACGGCTCCATAAAATGTACTGTGTAGCGTAATTGCGTATTGTTCGTTGATAATACACAGTAACCAACAAAGTTCATTTCTGATTTCTTTGCGTTTTATTTCTGCTTATTAACACAACACAACGTTTCCAAAATGTTTGTCAAATACAAGATACATGCGAAGCCCGCAATGGGCCCATCCCGCGAAAGCCAGCAATAATGCGACTTGTATGTTCGGCCGTTTTAGTAAGACTGTCCATAAATATAGATATAAACAACGAAAGCTTTGATAATTGTTTTGTGTACAATTCTGATTGGCTGTGTAACGTCACGTGTCTACATGTACAATTCTGATTGGCCGTTTGTTAAGTCACGTGTCTGCAACCTAAATATACGTATGCAACGGACACCTAACGAATACATACGGAAATGACCGAAGATTGGCACATACGGTAAGCAAATATTCGTGTCCGGTAATTATAACCCGAGGCTAAAGATTTGTTGATCCAGATGGCTGCCAATTTAAGATTGTATGAAATGTGGTACAAATTTCGATCATTATTTAAATCCAACAATGCCCCAAATGTGCGTTTTGTGTGCGTTATGTTACATTCTCACGCTCATACCATTCACACATTCTGTCGGATCTGATTGTTTTGTTATTATTTTGCATCGCTCCAGATGGTCTAACTGCTCTTTAAATTCACCTCGTATAGCTCCTGGAAGTGAACGAGGTGCATGTAACTAAGTGTCACAGTCTCATTGATCATGATGTCATACTCCTTTAGTAAACAACCAATTTGATCGCCTAGAACATCACTGAATTCTGTTATCAGTTGCTCTATTTTCATTTTGAACTATTTACTCTCATGATAAGGCCACTGAATCATCTCTTCCCAACATATTTAAGTTTCTTTGTCCATCAATCACTTGAAATGTTAAATTGGGCTTCGTGTTCTTGTATTCGCAGGTTACGTTAATTTTCCCAATGCCTTGATCAGCGTTCCACGAACACATTTTATGCGGACATCACCCTTTAATATTGGGAATTCCGCACACAATTTCTCAGCGATTTTTCTCAAGAGCACGTTGCATTTTGCACCACTGTCTATCTCCAAACGCAAATGTTTGTTTTTGTCTCTTATTTGTATTGCCCACATTTTGTTGCTAGTTTCATACTCATAGTTTTGTAATGTGTTAACATCATGCGTGTATGCATATTGTTCGAACATATAAGATATTTCGTCAACTTCTGCGTAGTGTACACAAACGTTAGCTCGACCACGCGCAAACAACGGTATGGCCTAGTGCCACTACTGTGCTGCCAACGGAATGCTTCACCCAGTTCTTGGTAATTGTTGCCCAAGATTGGGTACTGCAACCCTGCCGCTATCTCTCTACTCATTGTTATCATAAGAAAACAAGGAGCGAGGCTCTAGGCCCGATGCCGGAATAAACGGGCCCTTTTATACTTATGCATTGTCTTATTAGCGGAGGCATATGCACCAGAATAAAACCCTGGCCCTAGGCAGACGAAGTTCCCGGCGCTGTATGCAACAAAGCATGCAAATGGACTACACCCTGCGTTTGTTGTGACTCGTGCGAAGTGTGGCACCACCAAGAGTGCATTGGGATGCCGTACGTGGTCTTTAAAGTGGCCCTTTTCACAGATTTTGGCATGATATAAAGTTTGTCATTAAATGCGTTATATTGATTAATGTAAACATTGGATCTAAAAAGCTCAAGTAAAAAACATGAATACAATCAAAGAAAGATAAAAAAGTAACCCTCAACTGGGCTCGAACCATTGACCCCTGGAGTACATGGAGTTAAAGTCTATCGCTTAGACCACTCGGCCATCCGTCATCACACAATGTGTGATGTATTTTATACTTTATATAAGCAGTCTTCGTAGGATCACAAAATATAACGACAACAACATACTCTCCAAATTATTCAATCGTTTCGCGTTCCAACGCTTTATAATTTTCAGGTTTTTAAATCGTCAAAAGATGCCTATAATGGATATATAGAGCATGGTAAATGTTCAGTATTACTGTTTTCTCATAAATATTATAACTACAACCAAATTTTTTGAATCTGAAACATTTTTTTATTTGGTAAATTTACCAAAATGTGAAAACGCCCCTTTAAGGCAGTGCCCAACATAACATGGGAATGTGTTCAATGTGGTTTGTCAAACTTCTCAACAGGTATATTCGACACAACTCTGTTTGACTCCACCAATAGCTACTCTTAGAGATATCACTCGTACGGATAGTGTAATCAGCATCGACCGCCCAAATGCTACTTGGTCAACCAATCGGCAACAGCAAAGTGCAAGTAAAAGTCCCACTTCCACCAGAGGTGACAATGGATTAAGGAATCTGGTCGTGGATTGCCAGTCCACCAAACGCACAGGAAAGCAGGCGATCCGGCAGGACATGATAGAGGCTACACAGGCTGGCAAAGTCATCGCAACTGAATCATGGCTATATTACTTAGCTAGATCAGTGGAGGTGTTCCAAGTTAACTTCAATGCGTATCGGAAAAATTGGAGCAGCAATACCCATGGATGAGGAGTATTCATTTTGGTCTCAGAAAGTTACAAGAGTGACGAACCATAAGACATGAAGTTAGATAACATAGAGGCGGTTTGGACCGAGGTCCAAAATACAAGGTGCACAAGACCTTTGTATTGATTCGTGCTACAAACCGCCTCCCTCCACTGACCCAGACTACCTGGAACATCTCAATTCCTGCCTCACTAAAATCCCGAGAAACGCCCACGTATGGCAGGGAGGGGACTGGGAGACATAGACTAGGAGAGAATAAATGCCCTATATCAAGAGCCACTCACACCATACAGTGAAGACAGCTCCTATCACTCATTAAAGACACATCCCTGGACCAAGTAGTTTAGTCACTTACGCTTATTACCCAGCACATTAGTACTCGGCTTGACATTTTCTTAACGAATAACAGTACCCTCATCATCATATGTGAGACCATTCTGGAATAGGGGACCATGAAGCAATATTTGTGGATTCTTTATCCGCGTCCAAGGAAAGTGAAGAAACCACCACGTAAGGTCTACCAGTACAGGAAAGCAGACTACCATTATCGAGAAGAATAACGACATGCCAGTTAACGATACAAAGGTCCACATTTCAACAGCTCCTCAAACAACTGATGAGCCAGCACATCCCATTGACGATGCTGTAATATGGTGAACAAACCATGTGTAAGCAAATAAATTAAGGCCCACCCGAGAAAGAGAATAAGCAACAAACTCTTTAGCCGCAAAAAAAGAAACAGGGAGGCCAAAAGAATCACGGCTCAAATATGCTTAACACACATGCGACCATTATTAGAATACGCGTGTATTGTATGGGATGGTTGTACTTTGTACGACAAGGACTTATTAGAGGAAATTCAAAATGAAGCCGCGCGTATTGTCGCAGGCCTATCTAGATCCGTCTCGCTTAAAAATCTTTATTCTAAAGTCAAATGGTCAAGTCTTGACAAACGAAGAAGTTAACTAAAACTCGTTAATTTCTACACAATGCATAATGGCCAATGTCTAAATTACCTTACTAACCTTCTTACACAAACAGTTCTTGCACAGTTATCACGAAATCTTATAGTTACGCGGAAGACTATATTATTTTATCAAGAAGAACTTTACTTTATTCACGCTCGTTTTTAGTACCTTATACCATCTGCTATTAATCGAATTCTTTGACACCATTTCAAAGTTAAAATCCTCGCTTAAACAATTATTTAATTTATGCGACGACAATGTCCTGTACTTTTATACCGGAGATACAATCTCATCAATTTTACATGCCCGTTAAAGAAATAATTGCAGCAACTTAAATTCAGACCAATTTAATAATCATTTAGCAAACACTCCTTTTTGTACATGCGGACACGAGGTTGAAAATGTTGAGCATTACTTTTTTTGATGTTCTACTAACCGTTTGAAACTGCGCTACGATCATTTCATTCCCTTAATTGTGAACTGCTTCTTTTTGGTAAGCCCTCATTAAATAGTGAGAACAAAACATTTATTTTTAACGCAGTTCAAAGATATATTAATGCGACACAACGATTTTTAAATAGTTAACTATATTCTTATGCTTAGGTCTACCCCTTTTTCCATTATGTATGTTTGGACCAAATGTATCAATTTTTTTAAATGTCATGCTTTTGGAAATAAAATATGTTTAAAGTTAAAGTTATGGCTATCCTCGTGGTGGATCTGACAAGGACATGTCTTGGAAGCCTTACATCCAGAATATAACAAGGAAAGGAAACAGTACACTTGGGGTTCCTCCACAGGAATCTAAGGATACGCAACGAGAATGTTAAAAGTGCCGCCTACTTTCCATTGTTCGCCCACATTTTGAATATTGTAGCACGGCCAGGAATCCATATCAGAAGGACCAGATTCACAACCTGGATATGGTCCAGAGAATGTCAGCCAGGTATGTGACGAACCGCTCCCATAACACCAACAGCGTTACATTAAAGAAGAGACTCGTGAACACTGTAGATGCATCATCTACTGCCCAATAATCATAAAACCTGCTTAGAACATGTTTCTCACTTTAAAACTTGGTCATGTGTGGCACAAAGTAGGTGACTAGGTCAAATTAAAGAAAAAGCTTGTTGGCGCTCTAGAAGCCACATTTATTGCCAAGTCTTCACAAAACCTTTATCAGAATGTTCCCAATTATATCTCAAGCAAGTTGGTAATTGGGTCATGTGGTGTAAAAAGTTAGGTCTCAATGTAAAAAGAAAAAGCCTATGAACACTCTTAAGACCAAACTTATTTACAAATAGTCATACACATCGGTCTGAACCTTTGTTCTTCTGATTTCTGTGCCGAGTATGATAATTAAAGTCCACCGAGGAACCAGGCTGTCATGAGACGGGCAGTTTGTCTCATCTGGCTGTAGTGAAACCACCAGAGCTAACAAAGATTTCAATTATGCAAACTTTAAAATTATTTTATATGAAACAAAAATGTGACGTTAAATATTTAGTGCGTAACATCGTTAAGTGGGTGTTGTATCTTGACAAAATAACCCATATTAAAATAGCATTGAGGCTTATGAACATGCCTGGGAAACAGGAAGTGAAATGATCACTCAGCAGACACTCTTTTAGAAATGTTGATTTTAAGTTTTTAATTAACAACTTTTGATTAAATCGAAAGCATTACCTCCAAATCTAAGGCACAGCAATGGGAACAAAAATAACACATGGTACGGTTATACATTAAAATCTTTTTGTGACATCTTGTAGGAAATTATCAAGTAAGCATATTTGAAACCACTTGTTTGATTGCGTTTTATCAACAGTATTGACATGCAATGGTTCCACGGCCTGGAAAACACGCCATCAACTTTCCGAAAACAATCAAATTCACTATACCAAACATCGATTTCTCGATCCTGTCTCGCACATAAAGGGGGACAAAGGTGTGACAGATATCTCTTCTTACCAAAAGACAAGTACCTAGTTTATACTAGCTGCCACCACCTACACTGCTGCGACAACATTCCATTGGCTCTTTATATTAGACAGATATGCATCCTAAAAAGTGACTGAGCTGCGACACAATATCTATTTTAATAGCTTTAGTTTAAACCTATTTATATTAGATCGATTGCATAGAAAGCATAAGGCTTCTTGAAAACGCTCTCAGGTTCGTTTCCTGGTTAACATTAAGGCATCAAGCAAACTTTAAAGAGTAGTCTTTGAACCTTACAGAACAAACGCCCCATGTAACACTGTTCGTTGTCAAACGTGCAAGAGGATGCAACCAACGTTCAACGTACTGACAGTACTGGTGTGACGATGCGTTTGAAGAGGATGGATATAAAAGCATTAATTTAAGTTTATCCACATCACCACAATTGTATGTGGGTACGAACATTTGGGTACGAAAAAAATGTGGGTACGATTTTTTTGTGTACAAAATAAAATTATGCCCAAAAAATGTGGGTACGAAAAAAAATTGGGTACGAAAAAAGTTTTGGGTACGAAAAAAAATTGGGTACGAAAAATTTTGGGTACGAAAAAAGGCAGTATCCCCTCTTTTGGTCCGCGGACCAAACTATCTTTAATGCTTCTTTGGTAACTGGTATGTTGATTTTTCTCTAGCGTAAGAATATAATATTTTCTCTGTCCTATTTTCGTTTGCGTATGAATACAGTATTATAGTTATTACGATAGTATAGTCTGCTTCATCATTTTCTTCAGAAATGCTGTTTATTCTGTAAGTGAACATATTTTTGAGAAAAAAGTTGTATTCTAATATACCCCGTTATTTGGTCCGGGCGAAATAAAAATATTAGCATTTCATTGTGTATTATATAAGCGGATCAAATAATCAGAATATATCATAAAGGTGCAGACTCTTTTGGTCCGGACCAAATAACGGGAGTATATATATAGCGAGCGCGATGCTTTTACATCCAACATTTATTCATCATGCAAGGAGAGGAACTTTCCGGAAAAAGGGTTTCTTTGGGGGGTCATATTTTTAAAACTGGGGCTTGGTATTTTTGGAGGGAAGTGTCTTTAAGATTTTAAAATAAAATTATTAACATTTTCAAGTATTATGAATGGGCGGACCAAATAACGGGAGTATATATAGAGGCGCAGAACTGTTTTGGTCCTGACCAAATAACGTGAGTATATATATAGCGAGCGGGATGCTTTTACATCCAACATTTATTCATCATGCAAGGAGAGGAACTTTCCGGAAAGAGGGTTACTTTGGGGGGTCATATTTGTTTAAAACTTGGGCTTGGTATTTTTGGGGGGAAGTGTCTTAAAGATTTTAAAATGAAAAATAGCAGTTTCAAGTATTTTGAATGAGCGGACAACATTACGGGAGTATATATAGAGGCCCAGACCACTTTTAAAACTGGGACTTGCTATTTTTTTTTGGGGGGGGGGAAGTGTCTTAAAGATTTTAAAATAAAATTATTAACATTTTCCAGTATTATGAATGGGTGGACCAAATAACGTGAGTATATATAGAGGCGCAGAACTGTTTTGGTCATGACCAAATAACGGGAGTATATATATAGCGAGCGCGATGCTAAACCTGTAACGGAGTGTTTTTTTTTAAGGTTTCAAAGGCGCTTGTTGGAAATATCCTCAAGTGTTCTGTCACCAAGAATTTTCAACAAAGGTTTGTGATCAACAGCGACGATCAGTTGACTGCAACCAAGAACAAAGCATCTGGCCTTGTCTAATGCATCAGCCACAGCAAACGCTTCTCCTTCAACCGTGGCATACCTGGATTCTGCAGAATGCGTGAAACGGCACCCGACAAGAGTGACCTTCCAACCATCTTTGCAACAGAAAGGAGTTGAAGAAGCACACAAACAGTGCTTCTGTAGCAATCAAAATCCAATGCCATCCTTAGACCAGTCAGTCGCTAAACAAGTAGGTTTGTTCGAGTCGAATATTCTCACACCCATTTCTATTTCGTCAGCATAACCCGTTTTGACTCATCAAATGCCTTCTGGAGTTCAGCAGACCAGTGAAACACATGTTCAGTAGCTGACGGAACGGCAGCATTTTGTCCGCATGCTGAAGGCGTATACGACATGGTTAACAATACTAAACCATAAACGTATGTCTGTTATGTTGCGCGGTGTGTGGAAGTCTAGGCTAGCTTGAAGGAATTTTTTGCATGGCCTTACGGTGTCTGGCGTTATCTCAAATCCAGCGAATTCGACGGTGTCCTCAGCGAATGTGAATTTTTCGGGGTTCAACGTGATGCAATTTTCTGCCACATATGTCAAGCCACTTAGCAGCTTGAAAAAACTTTATTGAGTCAGACCAAAGGAGGACATTATCTATGCATTTTGTTTTGTTTGGGATATCGGAGACTAGCTCCTCATATCTGCGAGTATACCCATCACCAGAGGCCACGTATCCCTGTGGAGCTGTTTTGTATCGATAGCGCCCCACGGCGTGATGAACGTAGTTAGATGGCGATCTTCTTCGCGTATGGAAACACTATGGTACCCGTTCCAGGCGTCAAAAATCGTTTTCTTTTTGCCGTTAAGGATTGATCGGGCCTGGTGAAATTGCGACGGCGTGTGATGAGTTCCGCGGGTGGCATGGGCATTCAACGTTTGAAAGCCAACTGTTCTGCGAGGCTCACCATTCTTTTTCGCACAGTCAACCATTATGTGACACCATGTTACAGGTTCGCCAATGTATACCGGCTCGATTACTCCAAGACGTACGTCTTGGTTTAGTCCAGATTTGACCGACTCTCGCCAGTGGATGGGGACAGGAATCGGTGTGTGATGGGCAACAGGTTCCGCTGTAGGGTCCACCATAAGCTTCATTGGGGGGGGGCTGTCCATCAATGAAAGCGGTTGATGCACGCATTTGTTGAAGTTGCTAGATTTATAATATTTGAGCAGGAAAGATTTCAAGTGTGGCAGATTATCTTGAGTTGCTGGGTATGGGAGCGATGTTGGTGGGATTGGGGGTAGCCGGCGTCGGGGATATTCGCAAGTTGACAGGGATTCCTTAGTGTGGTTACCGCAGGATAGGGTATCAATTGCATGATCACCAATGACAGGGACTGTTTCAGGGATGATGCCGAGGGCTACACAGGCTTCACGACTGAGGAATAGACTGTCGACAGCATCGGTGATGTATGTCATTTGCCTAGTTTCCATAGTTTCGCCTGCTTCATTGGTTGCACTGAGGCGCAGTACTGTAGCACCCATGATGTTGATTCCCACATTAGTAGCTCTTGATTCCCACATTAGTAGCTGTGTGCATCCGCATGGTTACTGAAATGAGGTCATACTCACGAAGCCCTAGCCAGTGTATCACCTTCAGACTGGCAAGACAGCTCTGACATCCGGTGTCGGCCATGGCAGAGATCGTGGCTGAAATAGAGCGGTCATGTTTTAAGGTAAACCCAAGTGCTTTATAATCAAGAGGTTTTACAATAACAGTAACATTACGAATGGCTGCGTTTTTTATCTTTAGGCATCTCTTGACTGCGGCACACGTTTTCAAAGTGGTGCTCACGATTTCAATGCTTGCATGTGTGTCCATATGCCGTGCATTCTTGCCGACGAATTAGCGCTGGGGCACCCCGGCCTTGACCGTTTTAGAGGCTTGTTATGTGATTGGGTGTAAGAAGCGGATTGAGTCCTGTAGGAGCTGCTTGCACCGCGTGCATCCACCGCGTGAGAGTCCACGAGTCTGGTGGCGGAACGTTTGCCAGCCTCATTGGCCTCTACGAACTTCCTCCAGGGTCATCTCATGATTGTTGTCACCCAACAAGTCCAGTTGGATTTCAGGATCAGCAATACCTCTTTTCAGAACATCGCGAATGATTGCGTCGGTATAATTGACATTGTTAGCGCTTGACGAACATTGTATTGTGAATTTGCATACACTTGCTTGTCCTCTTATACGGGCACCAAAGCTGCGAACAGTTTCGTCACGATCTTGTCGCATGTTGTGCAAGGCTACTCTGGCCATCATGGTGTTTTCCTCCCGAACTGCCAGCGTTTTGATAGCTGCTAAGACCTCTGCCTCGGATTTTTCAGTGAGCGAGCTCCCTGATGAGTGTTGGAGGTCCCGGCGTAGGGGTTCAGTACAACATTCGAGTAGCTGGATTACTTAAGGGCGCCCTTCTAATTTAGTTGCATTGGCGTAGTCGTTCCACCTTGCCTGAAAGTATGCCCAGTCCTCACTTGTGCCCGCTGAGGTAATGGTAGATCGTTTGACCCTCTCCACTTCGGCTTCAGCACTCGGTGCGTGGATCATTGAATGTGCTGTTATAAGTGCTGACACTATGGAGGCCTCTGCGTGTTCTGCAGCATAGTCGCATCCGGGGATCGGGCATTGTACTTGAGCATGATGGTTGATGCAGTAGATCACGGTGTTCATAAATAAGAACGTGGTCTATGTGTCTTGTTTATTAAACATCGACAATGAACATCGTCTGAAAATAAAACAAATTACATTGAATACTTGTTCTGAAAGTACAGTAGTCATAAAGAGTACACCATACATGTGTATGAAAGAATAATTAAGGACTGATACCCATTTACAGTCAAGACATAGCATAATCATATATCTTCTATATATTTTTTGACTGTGGAGGACCGGGAATAATGCATTTTTTTAAATATAATTTCAAGAATATATAGTCCTGTTCCTATACACAATTATACATGATCCGCGGACCAAAAGAGGGGGATAATGTCCGAAAAAAATGTGGGGGTATGGGGAAGTAGTACCCGTGGGGAACTTAACACATTCAACGAAACTGGGAGGCGGGTTAGATTCTCGATCAAATCTAAACATAAGTACGTTTGGGGTTTTCCAGCGTCACAGCGTTTGAAATGCCACCTGGCAGTTTCGTGTCTGGTTCTTGTCTCGAACCTCTCGATAAATTTGAAATCGGACGGGAACCAAACTGCCTTTACTTTTAATAATGATAATCAGCGAGGTATGCCCATGGAGAAAATTTAGCTTCTAATTTAGACTGAAGTTGTAAAGTTCGGCGGCTGACAATTTTTTTCAGTCAGGTTAATAAATATAATAAAGCTTTATTTTATGTAGACATTTTAAAATCCATTTTACTACAATTGGACAGTTTTATTAAATTTAATGGATGCCGCGTGGTGACAACGTTAATTAAAATTTCTAACATCACTTAAATATCTTACAAAAAATACACGTGTTTTTATATTAAAAAATAAATGCAAACAACACATCTATTATCCATGTATTTTTATGGTTGTCTATCATAGGCCCTAAGTACTATCCCTACAACATATAGAGCGCGAAGCGCGACACGTATTATTGATTGTAACAATGAGTTGCGATAAAGGAAGCAGCCGCTTATCAAGAGGAGCTGTGTCCCAGCAACCCGTTTCCCTAGAGTCAAGCACTCCTCGGAGTTTTTTTTAAGAACCACATATAGAGCGCAAAGCGCGACACGTATTACTATCCAGGTGGTATGGGCTCTTTAGCATTATCCGACCATAACGCCCATAGTTATTTTCCTTAGAATTTTTTTTTATCAATGAGGACCCAACCCAAACTCTCTATATGAGCAATATCGGACCATAAGTCCAGAATAATGTCTCTTTGAATTTAAAAATAAAAGTGAAAAACTGCTTGGTTAGGTAATTATGTCAACATTTTTCATCAGATTCTTTCCAAACTTACAGTGTCTTCTTATCAATGAGCATTTTTACCTCATTAAAAATGAGAAACATTAGGACAATAAGTCAAGAATTTTTTTCTATTAAATTTGACAAAATAAACAAGTTCCACTTGTTTAAAAGAATTCACGACTTTCGTCTGAATCTTTCCAAACTTTTAAGTGTTTTTATATCAGTATTACTCGAATTCTATTGAAAAAGATGAATATCGGAGCAATAAATCTATTATGATCTTTACTGAAAGTAGAGTGAAATGCAGCTTCTTTATGCAATTTACAGTTTTCATTCAATTTTTTTTTCAAACTTTTAAAGTGTTTTCATATCAATGAGTACTCAACCACTATCGTAAATGAGCAACGTAAGAATAAGTTCAGAATCATCTCCACTTGAAGTTGAGAAAAATATGAAATTACGCTTACAAGATGAAGCAGATTTTTTAAAACCTACACAGTTCTGTTCCATTAATGAAAACTGCACACGGATGCCAGTAAAAAAAGGAAACCAATGTAAATAAAATGAACTATGAAATATTTTGGGATTACAACACAAAATCATAGATAATGGTTATTTGGGGGTTATAACACAACATCATAAATAATGGTTATTACGGGGTTATAACACAAAATTATAGATAATGGTTATACCAGTATCTTTTTCTATTTTGTTTAAAATAATCGGCCAATATATTAATATTTACAGTAGAAAAAAAAAATCGTTCCATGTAACTTCATTGAGTGCCTTTTACACTGAAATTCCCGACGCCCTTTGATGCTTTGCATCTATACTTATCTTGTCGAGATATTTAATAACAGTTATGAGAACTATTTTCATGCCTATTTACGCAGATAGCATCACTCCGCTAAAATGTAAACACAGGCCGAACGGGTGATGAATAGCTTGTCTACACATACAATTACAGTTTCATATCGTGTGTGTTTATGTTAAATGTGCAATCCAATGAAATAGCTGTCTATTGGAATACATCGTAAGTCTGCATGTTGGAAAATCATAATCTTTTGCATGTGTATTGCTGAAATATTGCTTGTCAACTTTATTTAATGCGGTTTAATTCTTACCAAGCACTATTAATTATTTTAGAAATGCTACTTCTGTGCGTGTTCAATATATTAGTTTTAATGCTTTACTGTTAACATTATAAATAGTGTGCATTGTAAATATATATTAAAGTATTTTATGTTTAGCTGACGCAAGATGAGGAAATTGTGCAGCCAGTTCGGGATTTAAACCTGGGACCTCTTGCTCTTCTGATGGAGTTAATCAGGAAGCAACAAAACATCTCCCCTTGAGTGACACTCACTGACACTGACGTGCACTGACATTCTCCTCTGCCAAACTGGAATTTGTTGAGAATTCAAGTTACAGGGATCATTGTAAACCTGATCCATTTAAACCACGAACAACCCACATTGGGCACCAAATGTTGCAGGATGGGTAAATGGTACAACCGAAACTCGAATCTCTACCCCTCGCTAGCAGGGCCAGTGCCTATGATCATGCTGTTAGATACATGTGTACAATAAAATATGTAGTTAATTACTTGATCACTATTAATGGTTACCGCTGACCTGCTAATTTGGAACTGCCACTATTGTAGGTTCATACTCAAGGTGCCTATACCAAGTGACTTTTTATGCTCCCACAAATTTTTTTTTTTGGGGGGAAGCATATAGTCGCCGCTTCGTCCGTCCGTCCGTGTGTCCGTCCGTCCGTGCACAATTCTTGTCCGGGCTATTTCTCAGCAACTAATGACCGGAATTTAATGAAACTTTATGGGAAGCTTCACTACCAAAATGAGATGTGCATATTATCAGCCAGTTCTGGTCGGATGATTTTTCACAGAGTTATGGCCCTTTGAAAATTTCCATTAACTGTACATATAGTGCAATTCTTGTCCGGGCTATTTCTCAGAAACTAATGACTGGAATTCAATGAAACTTTATGGGAAGCTTTACTATCAAGAGGAGATGTGCATATTATCAGCCGGTTCTCGTTGGATGATTTTTCACAGAGTTATGGCCCTTTGAAATTTTCCATTGTACATATAGTGCAATTCTTGTCCGAGCTATTTCTCAGCAACTTATTACGGGAATTCAATGAAACTTTATGGGAAGCCTCACTACCAACAGGAGATGTGCATATTATCAGCCGGTTATGGTCGGATAATTTTTCACAGAGTTATGGCCCTTTGAAATTTTCTATAAACTGTACATATAGTGTAATTCTTGTCCGGGCTATTTCTCCCCAACTACTGACTGGAATTCAATGAAGCTTTTTGGGAAGCTTAACTACCTTGAGGAGATGCGCATGTTATTTGTGGGTTTTGGTTAGATGATTTATTTAGAGAGTTATGGCCCTTTGAAAGTTTTAAGTTGCTAAACCATCCATCGTATTATTTTGTCCAAAGTTATGCCCCTCAAGACGTTTCCATTTATCTGAATATATAGTGCAATATTGTGACAAAAAAACCTTTGGGGAGCATCACCCGTCTCCGACGGTTTCTTGTTAAGATCTGTGTGGGAAGTAAAATACCAACAAAAGCGCGACGCAGGTAAGATTTTTAAGGATAATTTTTTTAATATTTGACCATTTTTAATGGGATCAAGTGGAGAGCACGCTAATTCATTAGATTTTTCCATAGGTATCATGATTTTATAAAACAAATAAGTATTTTTTAGTTAAGTGCAACCGCGCGTTTGGACGGTTAGAAAAAGGTAGTATCAGTGTGGGGACATTATTTTATGTTGGACACAGAAACATCACCTCTGGTGAAATTAAGCGATAAACTTTACGGGCGGAGCTTACAATATATCATTTTGAATTCATTTTAAGGTTTCTGTTATATTTTTACGAACGAAAGCTCAAGAAAAATATTCATACAGTAATATGATCTGTGTGGTATACGTGTTTAAAATGATCTGTGTGGTATCCGTGTTCCTACAATTTACGGATAAATTGAAATAATAACGACAATATATATTTTTTACTACTACTACTACTACTACTACTACTACTACTACTACTACTACTACTACTACTACTACTACTACTACTACTACTACTACTGCTACTACTACTACTACTACTACTACTACTAGTAACTACTATTACTACTACTACTACTACTACTACTACTACTACTACTACTACTACTACTACTACTACTACTACTACTACTTCTACTACTACTACTACAATAACTACTACTACGAATAGCAGTATAGCAGTAGTAGTAGTATTAGTAGTAGTTGTACCAGTAGTAGTTGTAATAGTAGTAATAGTAGTAGTAGTAGTAGTAGTAGTAGTAGGCAAAGGCATGTTCTTTCCTGTGTAATATGTATGATTTAAAATCAAAGTTAAAATAAAAACTGATAAAACAGAATCCACCAGACGCATTGGTTTAAAGAAACTCTAAACGGCAAAAATGTTACATTGTCGACATTATTTTATATTTTGTTGTTATTTAAAGTTGAACGTAACCGATTTACTAAAAATAAAATAATGGACATAGTAGAAACATATATATGTGTGTGTGTGTGTGTTATGTTCCTTATAATTGGAATTTATATTAGTTGCATTAGTTTATTACACAATATAGAGCTTGACAATCATTCGCCATGTGTTGATGTTAATGTCAGGTTATAAAATTATGTCGTTTTATTTAGTGTCACAAGTGTATACTTATTTTTAGCTTAAATTATTTTGAAGAGAATATAACAAGTTAATGTAGAAATATTATATTAAATGATTATGCATGTACGATTCTCCTCTTGTGTTGTGGTGGGAGAGTGCAGCTGTAAAGAATACCAAGACATATTTCGCATTAAGGAATATTGTATTATATACACAACCTCATTGCACACATTGTTTACTGTCAATTACCACGGACTAGAATAAGTATAAGCAGGCAGTTAATTATGTAACTCAATCGTGAAAATCACTACTATTAGTAAAATGGCTGCTTATGATTATCGAACTAGCTCGTGACAGCGGTATATAAAATTGAAATCAACGAAAAAAACATCGCAAAACTTTCATCAAGTTATAATTAAAAAAGAATCACATATTTGATAACACAAATCACAGATGCGATATATTAATAAATAACGTAAATCCAAATTATTGCACAATTATTTGAGAATGATTTGAACAGAAACACACAAACGAACTAAACGAAACATACAAACTAATCAAATTCGGATAACTTTAGAATCATTTTGAAAAGTAAAGTTAAAATAACACAACGAATGAAATAACGTACCACGATAATCAAGTTACACAGACAAACTGTAAACTATTATGATTTTTTTTATCAGTATTCACGGATTTATGTTAGGTCCTCACGTCTCGAGAAGAGAAAGATTAATTTTGCGTTGGTACGTTTTGAAACACTCCTCACACCTATAACACTTGTCCGGCAGGTGGGTCTTGACGTGCTCTTTAAGGTCATTCTCACTCCTTACTGCCAACCCACATTGGTAACTTTTCACCAATCCCCCTTTTTGCACTTTTCTCGTGAGCCGCGAGTAGATACTTGTCCGCAAAGCTCCTGCCACACTGTACACACACGTGACATTTGGGTCCTTCGTGCTTTGAGGCCCTATGCCTTCTAAGATTGTAGGAATCCTTAGATAAAAACATATTTTTTTCACGTGACATTTCAGTGCGTAAACACGCTATTTCAAAAATGTTAGTATCAGAGGACACGCGTTCGTTATTTTTAAATTACCAACGATTTGACCATTATTGAGATATTCCAAAATATACGATAACCTGATAGATGAGATATATTTTATATTTGTGTTGTTTCAAGAAAATCCGTTCATCTGTTTGTTAGTATAACTGTATAAAAATGTAACTATTTTAAGGTATTTCATCTTACCTGAAATGCTTTCCCACAGCAGTAATAGTTTCCAGAGTTGGCGTGTCTCCTAGTATGGCGCAATCGCCCAGCTCTGGTCATTTTTCCGCATTCGGTAGTTATACCTTAAAGCAAATATAATAATTTAAAATAATATACGATACATTACTTCACGTGACAGTAGTGCTTGGCGACAAAATAACAATGAAATTTAATACAATAATTTATAGCCAGTATGTGTAATATATGCTATCGCATTTAAAAATCAAGTTTTAAATACATTGTTGACAAGCATTTTTTTTAAACAACTGAAACGAACTGAAAAGACTTAAGAACAGTATACCACACAGATCCTTCTAAAAAGGTATACCACACAGATCATATTACTGTAAGAACATTTTTCTTGAACTTGTTTTCGTAAATATATAACAGACACCTGAAAATGAATGCAAAATGATATATTGTAAGCTGCGCCCATAAAGTTTATTGATTGCTTAATATCCCCAGATGTGATGTTTCTGTGTCAAAAAAAATAATGTCCCCACACTGATCCTACCTTTTACTAACCGTTCAAACGCGCGGTTGCACTTTACTGTAAAAATACTTATTTGTTTTATAAAATCATGATACCTATAGAAAACTCTCATGAATGAGCGGGCTCTTCACATATCCCATTAAAAATGGTAAAATATTTAAAAAGTAATCCTTAAAAATCTTACCTGCGTCGCGCTTTTGTTGATTTTACTACCCACACAGATCTTAAAAAGTCACGTGGTATGGGCACCGTGATACTATTGGTCATTTATATCAAAATCTGAACATATTGACCAGGAGCGTATCCAGGATTTCTGGTTAGAGGAGGGGCTGGATATTGAAAGATTTGCTGGTGGGTGCAAGACCACGCCATGCTTGAGGGTGCCGGAGGGCGAAAAACCCTGGAAATTCCACAATTTTAGTGATTTTGAAGGATTTGACAATCACTTCTCGAGCATGTCCCGCCTTACATCAGAATCGCAAAGTTCGACTTGAAAAACTGTGCGACAAATAGTCTAAAGTTAAAGCATTTAGCGATTGTCTGTGATTGGTGGGAAATGTTGTGTACAAAAAAAGAAGAAAATTGAGTTTAAGTAGGTTATTTATATATAGTTAAGTGTGAAACATCAAATGACTTGACTTCACTTTGGAAATTTAGGGGGTGGGGGCGTAGACCGCGTCCGCCTCCCCTTGGATCCACCTATGTTTACTAACCTTAATGTAAAATAGTAAATGTTGTTTCTGTTCACAATGCTTATAACTATAAATCTTTAAACTGCAGTTCTGGGTCTTATTGACACTTAAAGATATAAGAAAATATGATAAATTAAATGCTTAACGTTGCTGAATTCTTCATTCCTGCCCTTGTATTTCAAGAGAGAATACTTTTCAGTCAACCCAACTGGGAAGAGAACTGGGTTCAAATCACAGCAGGGGCTTAAGAAGATGATGTAATGGCAACAAAACATTTATTGATAATATTCAATTGGTTGTTTCATTTCAATTATTGCAATGGTTTTAAATTGAATTGACTAGTTTATAAATATCAAATATGCATAAAATCAAAGATTTCATTGTAAATACATCAATAAAGCAATGGTCATGAATATTTTATTTGATAAATGTCAATATCAGTAACTGCCCATTACCAGTGTATACACCATTAAAAACAACTTCAGTTTGTGAAAATATCCACAAAATAAACCAAAACAAAACAAAAAATACTGCTTTTTTGACCCATGAAACTGGATATTCAAGCTTTAATTAAACCTAAATTGAGAAAATACTACCGGGTTTAAGTTATCTAAATTTTTAAAATTAAAACTATGATATCATTTGAGATGTTTTTTTACTGGAACTGGGAAAAATATATGTTTTTCTATTGGGAATATGACCGAATAACGGCTATAAAATCAGCAGAAAAAAGCTGAAAAAAGCCCTGAATTCATGGCAAATAAATTTGCATCTTAAGTCTTAAAAAAACATAGATTTTATTCTATACCTGGTGTTTATTTCCATCATGATCTCTTTACAGTAATAATTTTACATGAAACAGTCTCATTTTCTTACACTTTCCTTTAAACAGGTTTACTGGGTTACATGTGTTATCTTTGATTTTGATAAAGAACTAAGATTAAATTTAGACTCATTCTAAATGTAATATACATGTATCATGACATTTTTAAAAGTTTAATATTGCCAACCAAGTTGATATTCTGAAACAGCTTGTGGTACAATAGGCCCTATATACAAATTATTCACAATATAAATTAATGTTTTTAAACAAAAAATACCAACATGCATTTTTAGTCTTTACAACATTTATTATCTAAATTAGTAATTTGTCACAGTCATTATTTAATGCATAAACTTTTTTCTGCAATCAATTTTTACATTTATCAGTGCAATATGTACCCATTCATATAGAATTAATGAATGGCATTCCTAAAGATAAAATGTTAAGATCTAATTGTAATGCTAGAATATTTGTATACTGAAGTGCTTGCATGTACATGTATATTTTTAGTGTTGTTTAGATTTTAAAGATTCTCAAAAAATAAGTTATTGGTATGGTACTGTATGTTGAAACATAAATAAAGCTGAGCATGATGGATTAAAATGTAGTCATGTTGTGTTTTCATATTTTTTTAATGAAATATAAATTATGGAAAAGTATGCAAGTGTATGAAAGAAAAAAAGTAAGGACATTAGAATTTTCACCACACTGTCCCTTTTTCTCTTATTGTTTTCTATTGTTACACTCATCCTCTGCACTTGCAAAGAATATCTAGAAGATCCTTTCATATGTAATCATGTTTAAATTTGTGTACTTTGATGCATTGCTGAACCCTCTGAATATCCTGAATAAATGATATTGAATTTGCTAAGGCTCAGTGGCAAATATGTGTGATTCCAAGTACTGGTTCTTCCCAGGAAACGGCCTCGACAGTGTCCATATCATTATCTGCCTATAATCGGCTTTCCTGTAATATTTAGTCAACAATTGACTGTATAGGAAGTACGAAGTAGTAGAAGTAGAAGTGAACTTGTAAGTGTATGCTAGATGCTTCCATACGTCCCCTTTTAGGAAAATCATGGGACAATTAAATGTTTTTTGTTAAAACAACAATAACAAAACAATTGTACTGGTGTTGGCCTGGAATTTATGTTAAGATTTGTATTTTACATGTACCATATCATTTGTTAAATTGAGTAACCATCTTCAGGATCTATGTGTACCAAACTGGCATTGCATTGGCAAAACTTAAACGGACTTTTTACTTAGGTCAATATTTATATTCAACATTCCTCATTCACTCAAAATCTTGACAAAACAGCAACTAATTATTGCTGTTTCTTGATGATTTTATGTTATTTTCAATAAAGATATACAGCTTTGTCTCATTGTTAATATAGCAATATGTTCATGTAATTAAATATGTGCATGAAATAAAATTTAATAGCACGCGCCCAGTTGTAAACTTCAAATACTAGCAGTTAAAGCATAGCCGATGGGAGCGACCATTTTGAATACGCGACTATGATCATGTGACTAAATGTCACGTGCGGTGGAAAGTAGTCCGTGAGCCCACGACAGAGGTGAATACAATGAACCGCAGTGTAAGAGAGTGATGCACCACATCACTATACTATTTAGTACTTTAAAGCCTACGCATTAAGTTACAGAAACAAAGTCAACAAGCCTTAAAACATATGGTTACACTTTCAGTAATATTAGAAAAATTCACAATGTAAATATATTTTTAATTGATTATTATTTCACATTATCACCATTTAAACATATGTTATATTGATTTTTGTACACATTCAACATCCCAATAAATTATATATTATAATGATTATTCTAGAGCAAAATCCATTCTATACACAGATGGTGACGTCACTACGTTATTGTCAGTAAGACCGATGGGTACACAATGGAGCAAATTCTAGACATAAGGATTAAAGTGCAAGTCCATTGCATCAAGTTAAAACATCATGATGATACGATAAATCATTCTTTGCCTGATTTCGAGGACTAAATTTAGTAATATATAGTGTGGAGATTTTCATTTCATCATTATCGTAGAATATATCCATTCTTTGAATACTCTAATACAATTGCTTTTTTGCATAATGAGATCCCTCGTGCCTGTGAACAATTTTTAATAGCAGAACTATCTAATAGATACAATATTTATATTTACGGAAAACGATACAGTTACAAATAATTCATATAAGTTAACACACAGTTCATCGACTGTATGTTGCAATGTTTAATAGTCCATCCACATGTAGCAGTTTGTTTTCAATAAACCCCACCCACCTAAAGCAGTTTTCAATAGCCCCCAACAACGTGAAGCAGTTTTCAATAGTCTCCACCCATCTGAAGCAGTTTTCAATAGTCCCCACCCACCTGAAGCAGTTTTCACTAGTCCACAACCACCTGAAACAGTTTTCAATAGTCCCCACACACCTCAAGCAGTTTTCAATAGTCTCCACCCACATGTAGCAATATTCAATAGTCCCCATCCCCATGTAGTAGTTTTAAATAGTCCCCATCATCCTGTAGCAATGTTCAACAGTCCACAACCACCTGAAGCTGTTTTCAATAGTCCCCATCCACATGTAGCATTTTTCAATAGTCTCTATCCACATGTAGCACTTTTCAATAGTCCCCATCAACATGTAGCAGTTTTCAATGAGTCCCGTCCACATGTAGCACTTTTCAATAGTCCCCATCCACATGTAGAAGTTTTCAATAGTCCCCATCCACCTGTAGCACTTTTCAATAGTCCCCATTAACATGTAGCAGTTTTCAATGAGTCCCCATCCACATGTAGCACCTTTCAATAGTCCCCATTTACATGCAGAAGTTTTCAATAGTCCCCATCCACCTGTAGCAATGTTCAATAGTCTCCATCCACATGTAGCAGTTTTCAATAGTCCCCATCCACATGTAGAAGTTTTCAATAGTCCCCATCCATATGTAGCAGTTTTCAATAGTCCCCACCCACCTGTAGCAATGTTCAATAGTCTCCATCCACATGTAGTAGTTTTCAATAGTCTCCACCCACCTGTAGCAATGTTCAATAGTCTCCATCCACATGTAGCAGTTTTCAATAGTCCTCATCCACCTGTAGCAATGTTCAATAGGCCCTTTCCATATGTAGCAGTTTTCAATAGTCCCACCCAACGGAAGCAGTGTTCGATATCCCCACCCACCTGAAGCATTTTTCAATAGTACCCAACCCCGGAAACAGTTTTCAATAGTCTCTATCCACAGGTAGCAGTTTTCAATAGTCTCAACCCTCCTGTAAGAGTTTTCAATAAACACACACCTTATTTTAGCAGTTTTCAATAGTCCCATGCACCTGTAACAGTTTTCAATAGTCACCATCCACCTGTCGCAGTTGTCAATAGTTCCAACCCACCTGTAGCAGTAATATATAAACCCTACCTACCTTTGCACCAGAATCATCATTATTATTCAATCATAATTATTACTTTTATATAGATCTCACATTCCCACCCACCAGTGTCAGTGGCTATCTTTTTTTGTGCTGGTGTCTCTTCGCACCGTAACCATCCCACTCCTCCTCGCCTCTCTTCTCCGGTGTTGTTTTGAACTTGCCGCGCCACGGATACGGGGACGCTGTCGTGTTAATTGTAGTCTCCAGCGTGTCCATTAACAACACAGGCAACACGATTTGTAAAGCATGTAATGGCCTGTATTTGTAAACATGAAGCAGTGAGGGGAAAACAATCGAATATATCTAAGGAACAGCCATATATTACTTATTTGTAATTGTATTGTTTAATATATTTTATGGTGCGTTGACATATTTTTCTGAAGCATTATCGTCTTAAGGTTTGTCGAATATGCTTCCGGTACTAACTATTAGGATTTACAAGCTTTGTGATTTGGTGAATTGTTCACAACATTATATTTTCAAAATATTGTACATCGCATCCCTAAATTGCATATTCTTTGATCAAAATTCGTTTTTATTGTATGTTTGCATTGAGGTTTTTATGTGATTCGTTTTATTTGAAAAAATTATCGTAAAATTTGCAAATGCATTTTCTCTGTACTTAATGTTTACCAACTCTATTTAATACTAGAACTCCGCGAGTTGGATGTGTCACTTGATAGCATACCTGTGTTTCGTGTTTACTATTATATCGGTGGTGGGACATTAATTTTAATGTTAATTGTTACAATCAAACGTTTACCCGTTTTTGTCCTATTTAGTAACATATTGAACAAGACTATTGCCAAGCAATATATGTCCCCTACCGGCTCCACCATTGTCAGAAATTCCACCATTGTCTTTTTTTATAAATATTTGTTGACATAGCAACCAGAATTTTTGATATAG
This sequence comes from Dreissena polymorpha, assembly GCF_020536995.1. Classification (NCBI taxonomy): domain Eukaryota; kingdom Metazoa; phylum Mollusca; class Bivalvia; order Myida; family Dreissenidae; genus Dreissena; species Dreissena polymorpha. The sequence continues at coordinate 28,085,203 of NC_068365.1, read as the reverse complement.
GAACGAAATGAAATGACGTGCATTATTTCCATATTGCCATCTATCCATGTTTCAAGTTTCATGACAAAATATTAAGAACTTTTAAAGTTATCGCAGGATCCAGAAAACCACCATTTTCAGCAGTATTTCTAGTTTATATGCTGCCATAGCAACCAGAATTTTTGACGTAGGAACAAAATGAAATGACGTGCATAATGTCCATATTGCCATCTATCCATGTGTTAAGTTTAATGAAAAAATATTAAGAACTTTTAAAGTTATCGCAGGATCCAGCAAAAAACACCATTTTCAGCAGTATTTCTAGTCTATTTGTTGCCGTAGCAACCATAACTTTTGACGTAGGAGCAAAATGAAATGACGTGCATAATGTCCATATTGCCATCTATCCATGTCTCAAGTTTCATGAAAAATAATAAGAACACTTTTAAAGTTATCGCAGGATCCAGCAAAAAACACCATTTTCAGCAGTATTTCTAGTCTATTTGTTGCCATAGCAACCAGTATTTTCGACGTAGGAACAAAATGAAATGACTTGCATAATGTCCATATTGCCATCTATTCGTGTTTCAAGTTTCATGAAAAAATAATATGAAATTTTTAAGTTATCGCAGGATCCAGAAAACCACCATTTTCAGCAGAATTTCTAGTCTATTTGTTGCCATAGCAACCAGAATTTTTGACGTAGGAGCAAAATGAAATGACGTGCATAATGTCCATATTGCCATCTATCCATGTCTCAAGTTTCATGAAAAAATAATAAGAACACTTTTAAAGTTATCGCAGGATCCAGAAAATAACTCCATTTTCAGCAGTATTTCTAGTCTAGTTGTTGCCATAACAACCAGAATTTTCGACGTATGAACACAATGAAATGACGTGCATAATGTCCATATTGCCATCTATCCATGTTTCAAGTTTAATGAAAACATATTAAGAACTTTTAAAGTTATCGCAGGATCCAGCGAAAAACACCATTTTCAGCAGTATTTCTAGTCTATTTGTTGCCATAGCAACCATAACTTTTGACGTAGGAGAAAAATGAAATGGCGTGCATAATGTCCATATTGCCATCTATCCATGTCTCAAGTTTCATGAAAAAAATAATAAGAACACTTTTAAAGTTATCGCAGGATCCAGAAAAAAACTCCATTTTAAGCAGTATTTCTAGTCTAGTTGTTGCCATAACAACCATAATTTTTGACGTATGAACAAAATGAAATGACGTGCATAATGTCCATATTGCCATCTATCCATGTTTCAAGTTAAATGAATTAATATTAAGAACTTTTAAAGTTATCGCAGGATCCAGCAAAAAACACCATTTTCAGCAGTATTTCTAGTCTATTTGTTGCCATAGCAACCAGAATTCTTGACGTAGGAACAAAATGAAATGATGTGCATAATGTCCATATTGCCATCTATCCATGTTTCAAGTTTCATGAAAAAATATTAAGAACTTAAAATGTTATCGCAGGGTCCAGAAAAGTGTGACAGACTGACGGACACACAGAGCGCAAACAATAAGTCCCCTCCGGTGAAACCGGTAGGGGACAATACGCAAAACTTTAATCAATGAATGAACAAAATAATTGTATATGAATATTGTAAATCTAATAGCAAACAGACAAAAACAAACAGACAAAAACAAACAGACAGACCAAACACAATATGCCCTCCTTTGTGCTATAATTTGGGAATTCTTGTGGCTGTAGTACGTTACTAGCTCTCCAACGTCTTTATAACTGTCAAAGTTCACAAATATCAAATCGTTTATTATTTTGAGTATAAACAATGTTTAAAGTAAGCTCAAAGCATAGTAGTTATGAACCTTTTCTGGGTCGCGGTCGCAGATTTTGAAATCTAAACGCGGACCCTAAGTTCAAGGTCAAGGTCATAGGGGTAAAAAAAAATATGCACATGGAAAGGTCTAATATTAAAGCAATATCTGAAGGGACACATTAGGTATGAGCCTTTTTCACATCGCGGTGGCAGATTTCGAAACCTGAACGCTGACCTCAAGTTCAAGGGCACAAGGGTCAACAACTTTATGCGCATGCAAAGGTATTGATCAGATACACATGCATACCAAATATGACAGCAGTATCTGAAGGAACACAGTAGTTATGAGCCTTTTTCGAATTGCGGTCGCAGATTTCGAAACCTGAACGCTGACCTCAAGTTAATGGTCAGGGGGGTAAAAAATTGTATGCGCATGGAAAGGTGTCGTCCAGATTCACATGCATACCAAATATGAGAGCAATATCTGAAGGGACCCAGAAGTTATGAGCCTTTTTAGTAAAATGTGACGCCGCCGACGCAAACACCTATATGTCCCCTGACCATAGTCAGGCGACGCAAAAACGTATGTTGTCATAATTTTCTAGTTTTTTTCCCTGGGGTTAATTAATATTGCTCTGATGAGTAAAGGTCCTAATTTTATTTGTGTATGCTCCACCTCCCTTTGGGTAACACGCGAGCGTCCTGGGACCACGGCCCTCTTGTTTTTGAATCCCAATGGACTGCTAGGTTAATTGCGCTCAAACTTTCACAGTCTAATTAGTACCTTACGTGTATAAGATAGCGTAAAAACGATTTTGTCGGCGACCAGTTTTGGCTAAATTAATACCCTTTTTCATTCTGTCCGCTTAAAAACAAATACTGGATTTGTTTGTGTCCAAACATGTGTTCACGGTGATAGGGCGAATACCACAACTTTTCCGCTCACCGTCGAAATTGTATACTTCTGACAAGAGCACCGTATAATTCTGTCAAAAACATGGCCGCAAACTTTTGGCGAGTCCAGAATTGAAAGAAAGAGACGAAAAAAAGGTAAGTTGTTAATAAAAAGATATTCCATCGAACGAAGTAAATACTTGACATTTAATCGTCGTTTACCGCATTAAAATTGAGTCGCTATTAACTTCAAAATAGTGAAAACAATTGACTTTCATGACGCGAAAAATCGTATTTTTTGCAGATTTTAAACATTTTAAATGAATGATTTTTTTGTTAAACGGTATTTTATGGTAGAAGAATCAATTTACAACACATTATGGCATGCTTTATTGAATATAACTGCGATTTTTACATTAACACGTGTTAGCAAGTATGCACCGCTCAACATAATAGAAATATGAACACCGCTCAACACACCGCTCAACAATGTCCGTAAAAGCGCCGCATTTTTATGATTGTTTGGCACCGCTTTATTCTGATATTTTTTAAGGGGAAGAACTTTATCATCAGGCATCAATTCATCTGTATCTACGCCACTCATCGCATATTCCAGCAGGAAAAAAAATAGCACCAAAGGTTTGTATTATGACACAATAGCTGTCGAAGGACAGTGTGCTCAACTATTATCAGTGCTTGACAGTATGATAAAGCTATTCTAATTCGAACAATGGTGGCAAGTTTGGGGTCATAATTGTAAACAAATATAAATCAAAATATTAAAACAATGTCAAATAATGGCTTCATAATTTGAATCGCGATGGTAAACAAGTGTACAAACGGTTACAACGCAATATTACATTTTACTTTGAAATTATTTGGTTTTCAAATGTTTTTAATACTTGACGGAAATATATATATATATATATATATGATTAGTACCCTTTACATCTCGTTAAAACGGACCGCGCAGTAATGTCTTATCTATGGATATATTCACACACAAGCTTCTATAGACAGTCTCAAAAAAGTTTTTTTTTATAATTGTAACCCCTTTGTTTCTGATATAAGTAGTCGAGAGCATCTTTGGTATATATCTTTGGTTTTGGCAACAAACACCGAATTCCTATTTCAGTATATTTAACCAGTTCAAAATCACTTTGCACACTCTATACATAACTAAATTTATTATATCCTTCGGTTAGTTTTACACTAATATTTGCTTATACCTTTCCATAATCGTAGCTGGACATCTTTTTTTTTTACGGATTATGAATCTGAAATCAATAAATAATAATAATCAATAATGATTGTATTTTTCCACAACAATATAGATAAATTGAAACATGATACTTAAATATGTGTCCTCCACGTACTGGAAAGCAAGACAATCGATTCCCATGACCTTTTTTGGTGCAAGCATGCCATCATTTTCAAGATCAATTCTGGGACATGTAACTTTGATAAATGAAATATTATCGTAAATAAATTCAGCTCACCACGAATTTCAGTGACACGGAATATAAATACGGTGTTTATAATCAGAGTTGCGCGGTGCATCGATATTTATGAGTGAGTGATGCATGTTTTCACCAAAAATGTAGGCCTTGAACAGATATGGAAACAAACAGGTTCGTATTGCATGTTCTTTATATATATACAATGATTTAAGTCTGTACCATCAGGTCTGAAACATCGACAATCATCTGATTATTACATTTTTCTCACGAAGTACGAATGGCGTCGAGCGCGACACAACTTTTTGTAAACACTATTTCAAAGCCATGCTAAATTTTTCACGACTGGTAAACTTTTAAAAAGACGACATATTGGTTCAGAAATTCAATGGAGTGATTCGCCAGTGGCAATCATTTTACAGTGTCTTAAAATAAAACATGTGGTCATCCACTTACCTAATATTGCTTTATCCGCCGTGTTTCTTTTCGTCATAAGGATACGGTGCTCTTGTCAGAAGTTTACAATTTTGACGGTGAGCGGAATAATTGTGGTAATCGCCTTATCACCGTGTATGTTGTGGAGGCATCATTTTCTATGACACATTTTTAGTTTATTCTGATGTTGTGGTCATCTCACGAACTTTAAGTTTTCCCTCTGACCATTGGCGATTTGCCTCGAAACAAGGATGGTTAAGAATGAGCGGTCTGATTCGTTGAAGTGTGTTGCAACGGGCAATCTGTTGAATTAACTTGTTTCAAGTCTGACCTGTGCACGTACACGCGTTTGTTCGAGGCCTTTTTCCAACATATCGTTTGTTTTCGACATAAGACGTCAAGAGGTAAACTACATTGGCTGTTTTTGGAATTGTGAGCAAGATGATGGACGAAATTGCGCCTAATAGGGCTTGAACTGTCTTTGATTGTTGCATCATCATGTACGTTTGCAAACGAGCAGTGTTGCATGGGGCGCTTGTTTTGCAATGTTCGTGTGCAATCTTTAGCCTGCATTTGTATTTCTTTGATACTTTTTGGCCTCTTGTAGGTTATGCGTGTTTTTTGTCAGGCAAACATATTAAATTCCTTTGATGCCTCAATTTTAAACAAGTAGTGATACATATTGTCATATATTTTTGGAAGTTCAGAACGGAAAATGGCAACAAACGGAATTTTGGCATGATGTTTTGTTTGTTTTGTATTAAGTTATTTCTCCTTATGCAGTGCTATCACCTGGGTACTTTGTTTCTGTGGTATTTTACAAAGGTATTAGTGAGGTCGCCTTAGCGTATTGAATATGGTGTTCGCCTTGCGACCGGGAGGTCACGGGTTCAATCCCCTCACTTTGGGAGGATTCTTTAGATCTCAACCCAATATTCAAAAAAACTGGTTCTTGCCAGGAAAAGGACCCGATAGCGTAGGCTTTCTGCAAAATTAAACGTCAATAAATAGGTTTAAACTAAAGGTTTTTAAAAAGGTCTTGTGTCCGAAGCTCAGTGTTAAGTACTAGGCAGATGGTTGAAACCAGGTATTTGTGATTGTCTATTGGTTTAGGATAGAGGTCAGTAACAATGTTCTCCCCATTTATGTGCGAGACAGGATCAAGAAATGTGTCGTAATATTTTTTTCAGTATTGACTTTGTATTGTTAAATTTGATGACGTGTTTAAAGAAAGCGTTGAGGATTTACTGGCCATGGAAGTTGGAACAACTGCATCATGGTCTGTATGTCGATATCGTTGATAAAACGCAACCAAAATTGTTAAAGATGTACTGACTTGAGAAGTACTCCAAGATGCCCAAAAAGATGTTGATGTATAACCGTGCAATGCGCCATTTTTGATCTCATGACCCTTTCATGGATTTGAAGGCAGTGATTCTCATTGAACTTAAGGTGATTACATTTAAAACATAGAATGAACAGTTCTACAAGAGTGCGTCTTTCCAAATTCTTGTTTCCTTGATTTGAACCTGGCTCAGATATGTTCCATGCATTTTAAAACAATATTTGTGTAAGTAAAGGTAAAATATTTTGTAAAAAGCAACATTTTTTTTAAAAAACACAACATAATAAGTTATTAAAAAAAGGGACAAAATTGTCACAAAACCAGGTTTTCAATTTGAAAAAAAGTCTGATAAAGGGAGACAATTCAAAATGTGCATTGTTACCCCCCTTGTGTTTAATTCAATCTATTTTTACTCGAAGCGACCTTGATCGACCTTGATTTCAATTTGAAAAAAAAAGTCTGATAAAGGGAGACAACTCAAAATGTGCATTGTTACTGATTGTTCATAGTTACCCCCTTGTTTCAAATTCAATCTATTTTTAGTCGTGGCGACCTTGACCTTGGAGATATCGACGTAATTCTTTCACGCGACACACCGTCCAATGATGGTGAACAAATGTGCCAAATGATTTAAAAATCTCACAATGAATGACATAGTTATGGCCCGGACGAGCCTCAAACTTTCAGTTTTTTTCCTTTTTGTATCTCAATGTGTCTTTTCAAGGAAAAACTCTTTTAAGATTTATAATCACACACCTTACATTTGTATAGTCTTTCTTGTGTATGTATCCTCATGTGTACACTCAATGTAACACTCTGGTTAAAGACATAACCACACACCTCACACTTGAACAGTTTTTCTCCTGTATGTATCATAATGTGTTCCTTCAAGGTACCACTCTGGTAAAAATCATAACCAAACACCTCACACTTGTACGTTTTTTCTCCCGTATGTATCGTCATGTGTACCTTCAAGGTACCACTCTGGTTGAAGTCATTACCAAACACCTCACATTTGTACAGTTTTTCTCCTGTATGTATCATCATGTCTACCTTCAAGGTACCACTCTGGTTAAAGTAATTACCAAACACATCACACTTGTACGTTTTTCTCCTGTATGTATCGTCATGTGTACCGTCAAGGTACCAGTCAACTCAGGTTTAAGTCATAACCACACACCTCACACTTGAACCTTTTTTTCTCCTGTGTGTATCCTCGTGAGTTTCTTAAAGGAACTACTCCGGTTACTTGCATAATCACACAACACACACTTGTACTGTTTATCTCCTGTATGTATCCTCAGGTGTGTCTTCAAGTGACCACTCTTGCTACATTCATAACCGCACAACTCACACAAGTACAGTCTTTCTCCAGTATGTATCCTCATAAGTGACTTCAAGTCAATACAAGGGGTTGATGCATAACCACAAACCTCACACCTGTAGTCTTTCTCCTGGATGTATCTTCATGTGTGTCTCCAAGTCTCGACTATATTTACTTGCATAACCACACAACCCACACTTGTACAGTTTTTCTCCTGTATGTATCTTCGTGTGTTTCTTCAAGTAACAACTCTGAATACATTCATAATTACATACATCACACTTATATTTTTTTTTCTCCTGTATGTATCTTCTTGTGTCTGTTCAAGTCAGAACTATATTTACCTTCATAACCACACACCTCACACTTGTATGGTCTTTCCCCTGTATGTTTCTTCATATGTATGTTCAAGTTGCTACTCCGGTTACATTTATAATCACACACCTCACACTGGAACCGTTTTTCTCCTGAATGTATCCTCATGTGAACCTTCAAGGCACTTCTCTGGTTGAAGTCATGACCACACACCTCACACTTGTACGGTTTTTCTCCTGTATGTGTCCTCATGTGTACCTTCAATTTATCACTCACGTTAAAGTCATTACCACACACCTCACACTTAAATGGTTTTTCTCCTGTATGTATCCTTATGTGTGTCTTCAAGTTATAACTCTGGATACATTCAGAATTACACACCTCACACTAAAACTGTTTTTCTCCAGTATGTATCCTCATGTGTCTTTTCAAGTGACTACTCTGGTTAAAGTCACAGCCACACACCTCACACTTGTACGGCTTTTCTCCTGTATGTATCCTTATGTGTACCTTCAAGGTACTACTGTCGTTAAAGTCATTACCACACACCTCACACTTGAACCGTTTTTCTCCTGTATGTATCCTCTTGTGTTTCTTCAAGTTAGAACTCTGGTTACATTTATAATCACACACCTCACACTTGAACCGTTTTTCTCCTGTATGTATCCACATGAGTAACTTTAAGGAAGTACTCTGGTTACTTGCAAAAACACACAACTCACACTTGTATAGTTTTTCTCGTGTATGTAACTTCCTATGTTTCTTCAATGTACAGCTCTGATTACAATCATTACCACACACCCTGCACTTGTTAAGTCTTTCATGTGTATGTATAAAGAGACGATTTGATAGAAGTTCACGTTCTCTTTTCCCACAGACATCATTGTGATCATTTGCTGTCATATTGTCCATTTCCAAATGTGTATTTACTTCCTGTTTTACTTTCCCACTAACAGTATTGAGGCTTTTTGGTGTTACACAACTCTGGTCTGTATTTTGATTTACAGACTGTTTTGTTTTCCCACAAACAGCAATTAGCCCATCACGTTCAGTACGTGCATTTGAATCAGCAATTTGATTTCTGTTAACACATACAGAATTGAAGCCAGCTTGTCTGATGTCATTTTGCATAACTTCACATTCCGCTTGTTCTAATTTTACACCTGCCAAATTTGCTCATCATCAAATTTGACTGAGATCTTTCAGCAACTTTGTTAAAGAATGCTTGAGAAATGTGAATGCTAGAGTGTTTACAAACCAAATGTGGACGGACGGACAGCGGACAAAGACCAATCCTAAAACCTCACCTGAGCAATCAGGTGAGCTAAAAAGTGTGTTTCACCGATCTGAGCCATTTTCCAACTTGTCCAAGAAATCAATAAAACCAATGTATTGACTAAGTTTCACGATGATTAGGCAAAAAATGTGACTTCGATCACAAGGTTTCTCTCTGTATAGTCACATAAGGAAAACTGCGCCACCCCCCTGGCAGCCATGTTTATTGACCCATCGGGAACATTTGCAAACTCATCCTTGATATATATAAAACAAATCTATTCACCAAGTTTCATGATGATTGGGCAAAAAATGTGACTTCTAGAGTGTTCACAAGCTTTTTTTTACTATATAAATATAAGAAAACTGCCCCCCCCCCGGCAGCCATGTTATTCAACTGACCGGAACCATTTTCGTACTCAACTCTTGTATCAAAGAAACAAATGTTCTGACAAAATTTCATGAAAAATGGGCCAAAAATGTGACTTCTAGAGTGTTCACATGTTTTCACTATTTACATATAGAGAAAAATGCCCCGCCCTCTGGTGGCCATGTTTTTTCACCGATCTGGACCATTTTCATACTCGTCCGACATATCAATAAAACCAATGTTTTGATTATCTTTCATGATGATTGGGCCAAAGTTGTGACTTCTAGAGTGTTTACAAGGTTTCTCTATAGCCATATAAGGAAAACTGCCCCGCCCACTGGCCGCCATGTTTTTCAATGGACCGGAAACACTTTTGAACTCAACAAACATATCATTAAGACAGACATATAGACAAAGTTACAGGAAGATTGGGCATTAAATGTGACCTCTTCAGTGTTTACAGGCTTTTACTTTTTTTTTGACCTAGTGACCTAGTTTTTGACCCAGCATGACCCAGTTTCAAACTCGATCGAGATATCATTTACATTGGGATAAATCTTCTGACCAAGTTTCATGATGATCGGACAATAAATGTGGCCTCTAGAGTGTTTACGAACAAATGTGGATGGACAGACGGACGTCGGACAAAGACCAGTCACAAAAGCTCACCTGAGCAATCAGAAGAGCTAAAAACAAGAGCTGTCACCATAGGATGACATATGCCCCCTATAAACGCTTTGATAGCAGTTATAGCATTTTTCAAAACCTAAACGCAGATTTCGAAACCTAAACGCGGACCCTAAGTTCAAAGTCAAGGTCACAGGGGTAAAATATTTTGTGCGCATGGAAAGGCCTTGTCTATATACACATGCATATCAAATATGAAGGTTATATCTCAAGGGACATAGAAGTTATGAGCATTTTTCGAAACCTAAACGCAGATTTCGAAACCTAAATGCGGACCCTTAGTTCAAGGTCAAGGTAACAGGGCTAAAAAAAATTGTGCGTATGGAAAGGCCTTGTCCATATACACATGCATACCAAATAGGAAGGTTATATTTCAAGGGACATAGAAGTTATGAGCATTTTTGGAAACCTAAATGCAAAGTGTGACGGAAAGACGGACAGACAGACAGACGGACGGACGGACAGTCCGATCACTATATGCCCCCTTTTCTTTGAAAGGGGGCATAAAAGCATCCAACCTCAAATAACAATTAACACATAAATAAAAGTCAACTACACTGTATTATTATGAAAAACATTAATAATCAAAGGGGAGTAACTACTGTAAACTTAAATGCAATATTTAGAAGAGTTGTTTCGCATGTTACATGTACATGACCTTAATTCATGATTGTTTGCAAGCCTTTTTACTATATAAATATAAGGAAAACTGCCCCGCCCCCATGGCAACCATGTCTTTCAACAGACTGGAACCATTTTCAAACTTACCTCACGTATCTAGAAAACAAAAGTTCTGACAAAATTTCATGAAAATTGGGCCAAAAATGTGACTTCTAGAGTGTCCACATGTTTTCACTATAAACATATAGAGAAAAATGCCCCGCCCTCTGGTGGCCATGTTTTTTCACCGATCTGGACCATTTTCGAATTCGTCCGAGAAATCAATAAAACCAATGTTTTGACCAACTTTCATGATGATTGGGCAAAAATTGTCACTTCCAGAGTGTTTACAAGGTTTCTCTATAGCCAAATAAGGAAAAATGCCCCGCCCACTGGCGGCCATGTTTTTCAACGGACCGGAACCACTTTTGAACTCAACCAACATATCATTAAGACAAACATTTTGACAAAGTTACATGAAGATTGGGCATTAAATGTGACTTCTACAGTGTTTACAAGCTTTTTTTTTTTACCTTGTGACCTAGTTTTTGACCCGGCACGACCCAGTTTCGAACTCGACCGAGATTTCATTGGGACGAAGCTTCTGACCAAGTTTCATGAAGATTGGAAATACATGTGGCCTCTAGAGTGTTTACGAACAAATATTAACGGACGGACGGACGGACGACTGACAAAGACCGGTCACAAAAGCTCACCTGAGCTAAAAAACAAGAGCTGTCAGAAGACAGCGCTTCACTATTCGAGCGCTTGACAGTATAACTTAAGCCATCATGGGGGAATTGTTCATATTCAATAAGGTCAAGGTAATAAAGTCATATTCTAAGTGGCAGAGAACCATAATTGAAACATGTTAAAGTTTATGTTTTAAAGAAGTTGTACTTTATAGAAAATTCTTAGATCAGGTATATTTTCCACAATCTATTGAACATTTGTAAAGACATAAAACAAATTACATGTAATACGATTTTAGTTCAAGTTTGGTAGCAATAACTTGGGTGAGATGGTTGGGCAGTCCTTAAAAAATAAAATAATATGTTGTTTTTTCAACCATTTAAAAAAAAATCTTTTTGGGTGGGGAGGATGGGGGTGGAGTGGGGGGTATAATCTGGGTGTGTGGTCATTTATTAGATTATCTTTCAAAAATAAGAAAAACAGAGCTGTCAGAGGACAGCGCGCTCGACTATTCGAGTGCTTGACATGATAACGTAAGCCATCATGGGGAAATTGTTCATATTCAATACATGTAATTTATTAGACGATCTTTTAAAAATAATAAAAGGAAAAAAAATATTGGGGGGGGGCGGGGGTTGAGAGGGGGTATAATTTGGGGTGTGGTCATGTATTAGACGATCTTTCAAAAATAAAAATAAAATAGTTTTTTTGATGGGGGTGGGGGGTAGGGGGATGTGGGTGAGAGGGGGGTTTAATGTGGGGTGGGGTAATTTATTAGATGATGTTTAAAAAAACAAAAAATTGGGGGGGGGGAGGTTGAGGGGGGGGGGAAGGGATTTTGGGTAGGGGCGTGGGGTATTGTTTGGGTGGAATCCATTGTGGTATTCAGGTAAGTGTTGTTTTGTCAAAGTAATAATAAAATGTTAGTTATGGCAATTTAAGCAAAATATTCAATTATCTAGGTGTAAGAGGGGCCATAATTATGTAAAAATGCTTGATACAGTGGTCTGCTCTTGTTTATAGGTTGGGGTCATGTTGGTAAACAAGCATGCAAAATATAAAAGCAATATGTCAAAGGATATAGGAAATATTTGGGGTAGTACGCAAACTTTAACATACATTGTAGATTTATCAATATAATGCATATTCTACAAAAGGGGCAATAATTATGACAAAATGCTTGATAGAGTTGTTTGCTCTTGTTTATCGGTTGAGGTGATGTTGGTTAACAAGTATGCAAAATATGAAAGCAATATGTCAAGGGACAATGAAAATAAATGGGGTAGTACGAAAACTTTAACATTTGCTGCATATTTTAAGTGGAAAAGGGGCCATAATTTTATCAAAATGCTTGATAGAGTTGTCTGCTCTTGTTTACCGGTTGGGGTCATGTTGGTAAACAAGTATGCAAAATATGAAAGCAATATGTCAAGGGACAATGAAAATAATTGGGGTAGTACGAAAACTTTAACATTTGCACGCTAACGCAGACGCTAACGCCGACGCCGGGGTGAGTAGGATAGCTCCACTGTATATATTTCATATATAATAGTCGAGCTAAAAATGGAAAACAATATTAATTTTTTGTTTGGGGGAGGGGGGAGATTCTGGGATGGGGCATGGGGGATGGTTTGGGTTGAGTCCATTGTGGTATGTCAGGTAAGTGTTGTTTTGTCAGAGTATGAATCAAATCTGATCATAAATAAAGAAGTTATGGCAATCAAGCAAAATTTATTTAAAAATTTGAGAGTCAAGGTCATTCAAAGGTCAAGGTCAAATTCAACTTGCCAGGTACAGTAGTCTCATGATAGTAAGAAAGTATTTGAAGTTTGAAAGCAATAGCCTTGATACTTTAGAAGTAAAGTGGATCTAAACACAAAATTTAACAAAATATTCAAAGTTACAAAGACAAAAAAAGGCCATAATTCCGTTAAAAAGCCAGCCAGAGTTATGCAACTTGCCCTGTACAGTCCCCTTACGAAAGTTAGTGAGTTTTCCAAGTCAAAAAAACAATAGCTATGATACTTAAGGAGTAAAATGGACAAAAACACAAAACTTAACCAAATGTTCAATTATCTAAGTACAAAAGGGGCCATAATTCTGTCAAAATGCTTGATACGGTTGTCTGCTCGTTTATAGATTGGGGTCATGTTGGTAAAGAAGTATGCAAAATATGAAAGCAATATTTCAAGGGACAGAGAAAATATTTGAGGTGGCACACACACTTTAACATAGATTTATCAATAATTTGCATATTCGAAGTGAAAAAGGGCCATAATTCTTACAAAATGCTTGATACAGTTGTCTGCTCTTGGTTGTAGGTTGGGGTCATGTTGGTAAAGAAGTATGCAAAATATAAAAGCAATATGTCAAGGGACATAGAAAACATTTAAGGTAGTACGCAAACTTTAAAATAGAAAATCTAAGTGAAAAAGGGCCATAATTGTTACAAAATGCTTGATACAGTTTTCTGCTCTTGTTTATAGATTAGGGTCATGTTGGTTAAGAAGTACACAAAATATTGAAGTAATATATCAAAGGACATAGGAAATATTTGAGGTGGTACGCAAACTTTAACATAGATTTATCTATAATATGCATATTCTTAGTGAAAAAGGGCCATAATTCTTACAAAATGCTTGATACAGTTGTCTACTCTTGTTTGTAGGTTTGAGTCATGTTGGTAAAGAAGTATGCCAAATATACAAGCAATATGTCAAGGGACATAGAAAATATCCGGGGTGGTACGCAAACTTTAACATTCCAACGCTCACGGGCACGGCGACACCGGGGTGAGTAGGATAGCTCCATTATATATATTTCATATATAATAGTCGAGCTAAAAAGGGAACATAATTCTTACAAAATGCTTGATACAGTTGTCTGCTCTTGTTTATAAATTGTGGTCATGTTGGTAAAGAAGTATGCAAAATATAAAAGCAATATAACAAGGTACATAGAAAATATTTGAGGTGGTACGCAAACTTTAACTTAGGTTTATCAATAATACGCATATTCTAAGTTGAAAAAGGGCAATTATTCTTACAAAATGCTTGTTACAGTTGTTTGCTCCTGTTTATAGATTGGGGTCATGTTGGTAAACAAGTATGCAAAATATGAAAGCAATATGTCAAGGGACATAGAAAATATTTGAGGTGGTACACAAACTTTAACATAGATTTATCAATAATATGCATATTCTACGTGAAAAAGAAATATGAAAGGGCCATAATTCTTACAAAATGCTTGATACAGTTGTCTGCTCTTGTTTAAAGGTTGGTGTCATGTTGATAAAGAAGTATGCAAAATATGAAAGCAATATGTCAAGAGACATGGGGAATATTTGAGGTGGTACGCAAACTTTAACATTCCAACGCTCACGGGAACAGGAACGGGAACGCCGACGCCGGGGTGAGTAGGATAGCTCCACTATATATATTTTATATATAATAGTTGAGCTAATAAATGGTAAAATTTATTTTGTATACTAACAGGTTAGGCCAGATGGCATAAGCAGTTTTTTGTCAAAAATAGCCAATTAAAGTTCACCTTTCAGAAAATTATTAAAAATCATTCAACTTACAGAATTAGTATTTTAAAACATTGTCATTGCAATTGTTTTCAATCAGCAAAAAGTTAATTTGAATATAAATAAGCCTTCAATATCCATATGCACATTTCAAAACATAACTCATTCAATTAGTTCCGGTTAACTTTTTGCTGCATTTATCCCCCCTGTTAGCATAATACAAAAGCTTTCTTGCTAAAACTGTGTTAATTTACTTAATGTATACATTAGGCACTTATCATTTTGTTTTTATTGGGGCATTATGAAAAATTAAATACAAATTAATCGGAACTGCTGATTATCCGGAAATTGTTGACAAACTGTATAATTATGTAAATATACTCTGTCTTGTTGATTGTCTTGTAACCTAATTTCTTTAACCATTTTATCAATTAAATAATGTTTCTTTACAAATTGTGTTGGTCATTAAATTTGGGAATTCAAATTCTTAATTTAATATTATACATTTTGACTCTTATACTTAGTCATTTCCGAAAGCCATTTCCGACATTTTTTACATGCTTGTCGGTAAACTGTGATATTTCTTTGTTGTAATATTACCTTCATGTCATTTACACATAATTATTGTTCTACATCTTGATCAATAAAAGCTAGTGCAGAAATTGAATTATGTTGTTTTATTAACACTCATTATCCTTTAAGAATTACGTGCATTAACAGTTTGCTGATTAATAACAATTGTCAATTAGCGTAAATATATTTTGCAATGGGCATAGTGGTTTCCAAACCTCTGTTGTTAAGGCTGTTAATACTCAATGTTTTTATTAGGGCTTTTAAGTTTACAATAGTTGTTAAAAAAACAGTGATCGGGTGTAATCACATTCAATGATAGCATCAGGATTATAGATTGTTTTAAATACGTGATATCTGAACAAGTTGAACTGACTTTATCTTGGATATTCATGTTGATGTAATATTTATAAAAAAAAGGACATGTGGCAGTCAAATGTGCTAATTAACAACCCTAATAGATTTAATTCGGTACTCGCACGCTGTGGGTTTTCCCGATTTCTGAGCGCGCTCGGGAGGTACAAACATTTCATTAATACAGTAATGATCACTAACGTCGCCTCGGTATCCGATTTGCTTCCCATTCAGTTGTTGATAAGAGTATTTAAACGACAGTAGTGTTTCTTTTAGGAAATGTCAAAATTGAAGTCTTTTGTTGTTATTACTATTATTATTAATAATTACACGTAACAAATCTAACAATCATATACATGTACATGTATGTCAGACGTTAATTACTGGATTTAAGTCTAAATACACCGTTCAGATGTACATCCGCCTATACGAATGGTTCCAGTAGCTAACAACCTTAAAAGACATGAAAAACAGACTTTGTCAGCTATATGGTAATGCAGGAACCTATACAAACGGCTTGACATATGCAATATTTCTTATGAAAAAAATTATTTATGTTCTTGTTTTTTCGGCATGCTTAATAGATATAGCAAATAAAAGTAATGTTTTGTCATGCTCGTTAGTAAAGTGCCTTCTTATCATAAGGTCTTAGTCTTTGGCGAATAATTTTCTTTACTTATCAGATTAGATTTAAAACAAGAAATGTGTTTGTCGGAAACACTATGTCCCCTTCTGCGCTGTTTGAAATTAATTTTTTTTTACCTTTGACCTTGAAGGATGACCTTGACCTTGAATTTCCACCACTCAAAATGTGCAGCTTCATGAGAACGCCGCTTTGAAAAAAATAAGTTTTTTTTACCTTTGACCTTGAAGGATGACCTTGACCTTGAAGGATGACCTTGACCGTGAACATCCACCACTCAAAATGTGCAGCTTCATGAGAACGCCGCTTTGATTTTTTTTTTTACCATTGACCTTGAAGGATGACCTTGACCTTAAAGGATGACCTTGACTTTCCACCACTCAAAATGTGCAGCTTCATGAGAACGCCGCTTTGAAAAAAAAAATTGACCTTTGACCTTGAAGGATGACCTTGACCTTGAAGGATGACCTTGACCTTGAACTTCCACCACTCAAAATGTGCAGCTTCATGAGAACACCGCTTTGAATTTAAAAATAAATAAATTGACCTTTAACCTTGAAGGATGACCTTGACCTTGAAGGATGACCTTGACCTTAAACTTCCACCACTCAAAATGTGCGGCTCCATGAGATACACATGCATGCCAAATATCAAGATGGTATCTTCAATATTGCCAAAGTATTAATAAAATGAGCGATTTTGGCCACATATACTTGACCTCTGACTTTAAAGGATGACCTTGACCTTTCACCACTCAAATGTGCGGCACCATGAAATACACATGCATGCCAAATATCAAGTTGGTATCTTCAATATTGCCAAAGTATTAATAAAATGAGCGATTTTGTCCACATATATTTGACCTCTGACCTTGAAGGATGACCTTTACCTTGACCTTTCACCACTAAAAATGTGCGGCTCCATGAGATACACATGCATGCCAAATATCAAGTTGCTATCTTCAATATTGCCAAAGTATTCATAAAATAAGCGATTTGGGCCACATATATTTGACCTCTGACCTTGAAGGATGACCTTGACCTTTTACCGCTCAAAATGTGCAGCTCCATGAGATACACATGCATGCCAAATATCAAGTTGCTATCTTCAATATTGCAAAAGTACTCATTAAATGAGCGATTTTTGCCACATATATTTGACCTCCGACCTTGAAGGATGACCTTGACCTTGACCTTTCATCACTCAAAATGTGCAGCTCCATGAGATACACATGCATGCCAAATATCAAGTTGCTATCTTGAATATTGAAATACTGCATAAGTGCACATTAAATGAGCGATTTTGACCCATATATTTGACCTTTGACCTTGAAGGATGACCTTGACCTTTCACCACTCAAAATGTGCAGCTCCATGAGATACATATGCATGCCAAATATCAAGTTGCTATCTTCAATATTGCAAAAGTTATTGCAAATGTTTAAGTTGGCGCAAACCAACCAACAGACCAACAGACCAACCAACAGACAGAGCAAAAACAATATGTCCCCCACTACTATAGTGGGGGACATAAAAAGCATCACAATAGAGCTATATCAATAAATATATAAATATCCAACTGATACGGTACGATATATTAGTTCTAATACTACGAATGGACTGATGATAGTGAGGTTTTTGTTGTTTGGTACTTGTCTTTATGATTTTAAATATTATATTTGAATAGTATAATATATATATATATATACGATGGAGTCAATGTCTTGGTAGTTTCGTTGACAAACTTCCACTAAAACTGTATGACCAGGCCTACGCACAGTATATGCAATGACATACATGAAGTGACCGAAGCTGTTTACATGTACATGCAGCATTATATCGTGTTACATAGTATTTTTACAAATTAAACACGGTCGAGATTAGTTCATCTAAAGAACAAGAGATGTGTTCGTCAGAAACACAATGCCCCTATTTGCGCCGCTTTGGAATATTATTTTTTTACCTTTGACCTTGATCGATGACCTTGACCTTGAACTTCCACCACTCAAAATGTGCAGCTTCATTAGATAAACATGCATGCCAAATATCAAGTTGCTATCTTCAATATTGCAAAAGTTATGGCCAACGTTAAAGTTTTTTTTTCGGACGGACAGACAGACTGACATACTGACTGACGGACAGTTCAACTGCTATATGCCACCCTACGGGGGCATAAAAATTATTAAATCATGGTATTTTTGTCAACTTTAACAAACGTTTGAGCAGAAAAAGTGGTGTTTACTATTCAGCGATAAGATAAATTATTGATTCACTCTCTCTTAAAATATGCTAGTCAGATTATGTTTGTACCTACCGCGTGTGCTCAAATATCGGAAAAACCTAGACTGGAGAGTTCCGAATAACAACTATTGGTCGGTTTATAAATTAAATTTATCAATATATGAAAATGGAATAATCGAAACACAATAGAACGTAAAGTGCTACACAAACTGTTTTGAACACTGCAGAGTAAGTGCTAATTGCTTGTGTGCCTGCTCTTTCATCCGCTGCACCCCGATGGTTTAAAATAAGATAAGCGGATAAGCCAATACCGTGAAATAAAGTAAAACAAAACTAAGGATTTGAGCATTTATTGCGTTCAACCAAAAATTGTGTTTTCTGCAAGAGTAACCGAATATCAATTTCATAACCAGTTAACCTGCTAAAAAAATGGATAACCGGTTAACAGTTGCCATCCCTACATTTATTCATTAAAACAAGTACAATATACTTAACGTTTATCAGATTATTATCAAATTATTGTGTAATTTGAAAACCGTGAGCCAAAATGTACACTTTTTAAGATTTAAGGGAGATCAATAGAGATATTAAATGTAAACATTTACCTCTGAAATGCATACATTTATTATCTGTTGTTTTATTGTTTTAAGTCTTTTCAGATTTTTTCATCGCCTATCAGGCGATTGATAAACGTTTTTATATCCCAAGCTGAAATTTCATTTGGTTATTTTTTGTTAACTATGCAAGTTTATTTATTGTTTTTTAGTCATAAATACTGAAACTGATCAACACTTTTGTTCATATGGGAAATGAGTGATTGGAATTAATATCCCTACCTAGAAAATACACAATCTGATGGTACATTTACTACATGTATAAGTAGGATCTGAAACCACAACACTTATCAGTATTAAAGGGAGATTATATGATTTTGTCAAATATTTATGAATGTATATAAAATGTGTAAAAACCTTATATAACATATATTTCAATATAAATTAAAATAAAAGATAAGAAGAACATGTGTTGAAAAATGTGAAATAAGCCTGATATTTAATTCTGAAATGAAAAATGTTTGAACAGTTGAATAAGCCAGCATGTATATCAATTGCATTTATGAGGTGAATCAAAATTTAGTTTTATGGATCATTTTAATTTCCTGCGAGATATCTATTCATACGACACACAAACAAAAACTCTGATCCTAATAAAAAGACGAATGCTTTGGTAATTGTAGGAAAATGTGTACAAAATTATCTTCGTCTCAATCGCTTCAGGGCGTAGTCTATCTTGTTGACGCTCTCAAATATTAAGCTACTTTTTATATTGGTAATATTTGAAGCGTAAAACGGGGGAAAGACTTGAACAAAATGGTGGAAAGTTTTCCTTGTTTGTCTATATTGTTGCGCAAGTATTTTGTGCGCAACATTCAAGCCCCGATATCAGACAGTTAATATCAATGGATTGCAATAATATTTAAATACCTGAGTAGATAATTCATTTCTCGATAATTTTCCGCAAGAATAATGTAGTAATGACACTTTGAATTTTGAAAGCCTGAGCAATTTAAATCCAATACCTATTGAAATTTTAAATATCTCTCGATTCGCTCGCTGTGTACAGTACATTCCACGCGTTTTCCCCAATTTCCCTCGCTACTCCGCGGTCATTTTTATGGAGGGAGACGGAGGGAGATTAAGAACGTCCCGCGATCACGGAGTTTGCATGATTGGGGACTCCGAGGTTAACGATCAGCAAATTGATAAGCCAAAGCAGTCCTCAGCGTTGGGAAACGCGGAAGAAACTCAGTGTTTAACGAGATAACGATCAATTAATCTTTGTTTGACTTGCTGATTTTCAAATAAAATTACATTTATTACAAGTAAATATATATATATAGAATTTTAAGACGCACCAAACATGTGTATTGTGGTACACCTGTAAATTATTAAACGTATTGTTTATATCTATATTATGGCAGAACGTGATACTCATTGTAATAATTTAAGAAATTTAAACCAAAGTTTAGCTATAAAAAATCTTGCAGATAAATAAGTTTCTTACATAATGATGTATCGGTCTAATTCTCTTGTACATTGTGTATTATACGCACATACATGCGTTAGTAAAACACATCCAGAACAAACAACGTACATGCATCAGTGCCCCAGATAAGCTGCGTATCTGCGTCTTTCACCCTATTAAAATGTTTAAAACGCAAAGAAATACAATATCATGCGTATTGAAAACGCAACCAATGTTACTTTAACGCAAATCCGTCAAATTAGATGCGTACGATACAATCTAAAATGCTTTTCTTATTTCGGTATTTCCTCTTTTGAATTATTATCGTAACATTTCACAAGCGCCTGGATAACGGAGCAGGACAACAGTCAAAGTAATTTAAAAGCTCAACGGACTAGATTTCATAGTTAAATAAAGCGTCTGACCAAATTATTTACTACAACATGCATGCATTTTCAATCTGACTTAATCCGTCGCTCATTGTGCATGTAGTAGTAAAGCATCTGTACTTTCAGCTTCTAGTACGATGCAAAATAAACTAGAGCTTTGTCACAGACGTGACGTATACCCCCACATGCTGCATTGACACAGACTATTTTGCATGCTGTCCTCACAAAACAAGAGAAGCTTATTTATGGCGATTTTTAATAATTATTATGGCATAATCATTTAGGGTCATTTTTGACCTTTGAACTCAAAGTGTGACCTTGACCATGAAGATATCTACGTAATTCTTTCGCACGACACACCGTCCAACGATGGTGAACAAATATGCCAAATGATTTTAAAATCTCACTATGAACGACATAGTTATGGCCCAGACAAGCTCATTTATGGCCATTTTGGACCTTTGAACTCCAAGTGTGACCTTGATCTTGGAGATATCGACGTAATTCTTTGGCGCAACACACCGTTCAATGACTGTGAACAAATGTGCCAAATGATTTTAAAATCTCACAATGAACGATATAGTTATGGCCCGGACAAGATCATTTATGGCCATTTTTAACCTTTGAACTCAAACTGTGACCTTGACCTTGGATATGACGACGTAATTCTTTTGTGCAACACACCGTCCTATTTTGGTGAACAAATGTGCCAAATGATTTTTAAATCTCACAATGAACAATATAGTTATGGCCCGGACAAGCTCATTTATGGCCATTTTTGACCTTTGAACTCAAAGTGTGACCTTCACCTTGGAGATATCAACATAATTCTTTCGCACAACACACCGTCCAATAATGGTGAACAAATGTGCCAAATGATTTTTAAATCTCACAATGAACAACACAGTTATGACCCGGACAAGCTCATTTATGGCCATTTTCGACATTTGAATTCAAAGTGTGACCTTGACATTTGAGATATCGACGTTATTCTTTCGCGCTGACCCCCGTCCAACGATGGTGAATAAATGTGCCAAATGATTTAAAAAACCTCACAATGAATGGCATAGTTATGGCCCAGACAAGCTCATTTATGGCCATTTTTGACCTTTTGAACTCAGTGTGACCTTGACTTTCGAGATATCGATGTAATTCTTTCGCGCGACACATCGTCCAACGATGGTGAACAAATGTGCCGAATGATTTCAAAATCTCACAATGAACGACAAAGTTAAGGCCCTGAAAAGCATTTGATCTTTAAACTCCAAGTGTGACCTTTACCTTGGTCCAAGTCCGACAAATTTCTTATTTTTCAGGTAACCCACTGGGCTACCAATAAAAATATTTGGTAGCCCATAAAATTTTCCTACAAAATGATAAGAGGCAGGTTTTCATCTTTATTTTATTTCTTCATTTACATATACATAATAAAATTATGTATACATACATATACATAAAACAGCAAGTAGTCTGATGTACACAGTCAATATCGTAAATTAATAATACAGTACAGGCACCGTGTTCTTAAATGTAAATGTACCAAAGAAAATCATATACTACATGTAGATATTACATGTATGTGCACATGTATGTGTACTTAAATTCGGACAGCACGTTAAGTCGTAAACGTAAATATAGCGTTTAGATGATCAATGCAATTGCCCTTTTTAACAACAAATACCGAGTTTCAAGAAATCAAGCGTATTAAATCATTTATTTACTTGTGTCCGACTTTAAGTACTGTCCGAATTTACGTATTGCATCCGTATGTTACGACACTTGTGTGCAGAAAGTATACAATACAGTAATTGTTTCAATAATGAAGGAACTGATACAGCGTAACGGTAACGATACAGCGAGTTTACATGATATTTTATTAAGAGAAAATGTCAATGCCAAATAATTCGCGAGATACCCCGGTACTTTAATTGAAATTCACAACGAAATTTTAATTTACAAATAAATACACCCACGCCAATTTTCGCGCGCTTTTTATCAGGACAAAGAAATTCATTTCTTAAATGTAGAATTTTGTAACCTAAAATAGCTATACACAACGCGTGCGAACCGTGGCAGGTTATTTACGCATGTTGCAATACAACGGTCCTGATTGGGAGCTGATTTCATCATATCTTTAAATAGAACCATATGCCGAAATTAATTTGACACTTTAGAAAATTTCAAACGTTTGTGTTTATGACTCTTATCGTCTATATTACCCACCCATAATTTGGTTTTAAAAATATAAATCGGGCATATATGGGATTATTGATTAACCGTCGATTAATCCAATTATTAATTGACAATGCAAACTAATTAGCAGGTGTTAACCGCGTTCACAAAGTTGTCATTAATATTCATTTTCGGTTTCGTTACCGTTTTGAAAAATCCGCTATTGTTTTGATTTATTTAATGTTTGGCGTCCTTGGATATTTAACGACATCAAAAACGTTGTCGCTATTACTCATTGTTGCGGTTAACAAAGAATTCCAAACTGCGAAATGATGTTGCATCATGTGCGCCAAGTATCCAACCGGCTCTCATTATATTATTAGCAGACGACAAATGTTGATTCTGATTGGATGATTAAAATACACTGTTACTGTTTAAGACATTACCGCAAGTGATCGGTGACTGATTAGATAATTGATTGCACTTTGTTATCGGATTATAAGCAATACACAGTGTGCAAACACATGGTCAGCGTGTTTATTCTACGTATGTCTGTCAATAAACCGGGCTACCGCTCTTATAGATTTATAGTAGCCCGGCGGGCGTCAGCTGGAAAATTTCAGTAGCCCGATGAAAAATTTCGGTAGCCCCCGGGCTCCGGGCAATGAATTTGTCGGACACCGGCGCCCTTGGAGATATCGACGTAATTCTTTCGCGTGACACACCATCCCATGATTGTGAACAAATGTACCAAGTCATTTTAAAATCTAACGATAAATGACATAGTTATGGTCCGGACAAACTTTTGGTTTAAAACGCACCAAGTGACCCTGTGACCTAGTTTTTGACCCGGCATGACCAATATTCAAACTTGACCTAGACATCATCTAGATACAAACTCTGACCAAGTTT
This sequence comes from Dreissena polymorpha, assembly GCF_020536995.1. Lineage (NCBI taxonomy): Eukaryota > Metazoa > Mollusca > Bivalvia > Myida > Dreissenidae > Dreissena > Dreissena polymorpha. The sequence continues at coordinate 28,061,135 of NC_068365.1, read as the reverse complement.
GGCGAAGATCGGATGAAATTTTCGGGACAGACAGACCGACAGACAGACCGACAAAGTAACTCCTATATAGCCCCCTTTACCAGTAATGGGGGTATAACAATGTTCTGCCTAAGGATTCCTTGATTGAGTGAACAATTGCTAGAACATGTTTATATGTTTGACAGTAACAAAGATCTCAGTTAACATAAGAATTTTTTTAAAGTTTAAAGTTTATATTATGAACAGTTTCAAGGATTAAAGATGCTATGAAACATCAGTTTATTTAAGTTAATTGTCTATGTCTATGTCTATGTCTATGTTATACTGCTGACAATCGTTAACGATTATTATTAGCAGGCGCGTTGTCTGGAAACAGTGTTAGTATTTTTGTTATGTGCAGAATAAAAGCAGGGTGTTAGGAAAGGATAAAAATAAGTCTAATATACAAGGATAAAAGATAAAAGCACAGCTATGATTTAGAATTTGAAGGTTGGAGGAAGCTGCTCAGCAAAGATGTTTAAGCTGGCGCTTGATTGTATTGAGACAGGTAAGCTGTTCCATAGACGAATGCTCCTAGGAATGAAGGAATTTGCATGGAAATTCGTCTTAGAATAAGGTATCAGGAAGTTCAGGTTTCTGGTTGGTATTAGGTGGTTGTGGTTAACATGTACAAGGTTGTGGTGGATCTTGTAGATGAATGTGACTTCGCTTAGTTTGCGGCGTTGTTCAAGGGTTTGCCAATTTAGGGAGGTTATCATGTTGGACACACTACTGGTGTAGCTGTAATCTAGGTAGATGTATCTGGCAGCTGACCGTTGGACCTGTTCTACCTTATAGATAAGGTACTGTTGCCAGGGATACCAAATTGTTGAGCAGTATTCTAACTGGGGTCTTACATAAGTTTTGTATGCTCTTTCTTTTACTGCTTTATTTTTGGTTTTTATGTTGCGTTTAATGAATCTTAGGGTGTTGTTTGCTTTTGAGGTGATGTTGTTGATGTGTTTGGTCCAAGTAAGATTATTTGTTATTGTTACGCCTAGATATTTTGCGGCGTCAGTTGTTTTGAGGTCTATACCGTGAAGTTTATATTGGTAGAGTATGGGCTTTCGTTTGCGAGAGATTCTAAGTACTTCGCACTTGTCTGGGTTGAATTCCATGGACCAATCTGACTCCCATTTTTCCAAGCAAATGAGGTCATTTTGTAGTGTATGAGCGTCAGTGGAGGATTTGATTGTGAGGTATACTATGGTGTCGTCCGCAAATAGTCTGGTTCTGCTTTTGATATTATCAGGAAGGTCATTTATATAAGATAAGGAATAAGCAGGGCCCTAAGACTGACCCTTGGGGAACACCTGAGAGGACTGGGAGATTTTCAGAATTTTGACCTTCAACGACGACCTGTTGGGTTCGGGCTTGGAGAAACGAGTGGATCCATGAGGAAACCTGGTCATTTATGCCTAATCTTTTAAGTTTATGGATAAGTTTATGATGGTCCACCTTGTCAAATGCTTTGCTGAAGTCCATGACAATGACATCTGTTTGTTGACCATTTTCGAGACTGTCATAGACTTCCTGTGTGAAACCAATCAGTTGCGTCTCACAGCTGTGTTTGGATCTAAAGCCATGTTGATTGGGGTTAAGGATGTCATTTCTGTCATAGAAGGACATGATGTTAGTCGTGAGTATATGTTCCATTAATTTTGAGGCTATGCAGGTAAGTGAAATAGGGCGATAGTTAGCAGGATTACATTTTGGACCTTTCTTGAAGACTGGGGCTACTAATGCATGCTTCCAGTCTTCTGGGACAATACCTGTTTTAAGGGAAATCTGAAAGATATGGGTGAGGACAGGGGCTATTTCTCTGTGGAGTTCTTTCAGTAACCTTGGGGATAGTTGGTCTGGCCCTGAGGCTTTGCTCGGATTTAGGTCTTGAAGTAACTTGTCTACACCGTCCTGAGTTATGTTGACTTGGGGCATGATTGGGCGATCAGGTGGAGTAAGGACTTGCTTGCAGGATTGGAGTAGACTCATTGATTGGGGTCTGGAAAAAGCAGACTCAAATTGTTTATTGTGTATGTTGGCTTTGACTTTTGGGTCTGTGAACGTTTGGCCATTACTTTTTAAGGGGGCGACGCCACAGTTTTCAGTTTGGTTGGCCTTAATGAAGGAGTAGAATTTTTTGTTTCCTCCAGGTTGGGAGTCCTGAGAGAAGATGACAGTGTCTTGGTAGTTCCAGTAGGCAGTCCTGATTTCTTTTTGGACGAGACACCTTGTGTGCTTAAATTTATGTGCTAGTTTAGGGTTGCCGGGATTTGACCTTTTCATTCTTTTGTATAGTTGGTCGCGTTTCCTTATTAGTTTTATGATTTGGTGGTTGACCCATGGTAGATCACGACGCATTTTTGTTTGTTTGGTTGGGATGTGGATTAAGCTGAGGCGTGTAAGTTCGTCCTTAAATAGGGACCAAGCAACATTTGGGTTAGAGTGGTTTGCTAATTGGAAAGAGCTCGAGAAAGTCTCAAAGTCTCTTTTGAGGTCATCCCACTTCGCTTTCCTAAAGCATTTGATGTTCCTGATTGGTTGAATTGGGCGACCTCTGTTAACCTTGATTTCGTGGAATATGATGTCATGATCTGAGGAGCTAAGGGGTGGTAACGTTGTGGTGCTGTGTACTTGGGCTGGCATATTTGTGAGGAATAGGTCTAAGGTATTGGAACCTCTAGAAGGGCAAGTAACCATTTGCTGTAAGTTGTAATTAACCAAGTTTTCTAGGAAGTTTGTGTATAAGTTTCTGTATCTGCAGGTTTCTGTTAGTGCCTCTGATGACCAGTCGATGCTTGGCATGTTGAAGTCGCCAAGTATCCATATAGTGCTGTTTTGTGGGATCTGTTTAATGGATGCCCAAAGTTCATTGAGGGACTCCTCATCATTTTCATTTGGTTTGTAAAAGGAAGAGATGTAGATATCTCTTATACCTGTGATTGACAGTTTCGCCCAAACGGCATTATTATTTGTTTTTAGTTGGGGCTGTTTTTGGCTAGTGAGAAATCGTTTGATTGCGAGGCTAGGCTAGATTACAGTTTTATTGAATCAATACAAGCATGACAAGTGTGCATCTTCAACAGAAGTTAAGCCACAATGATTTTAAGGTTTTCATTTTTATAACTCATTTCACCCTATTTCAAGAATGAAATCACCGTATTTTTCAAAATCAATGGGTGAAAACCCTATTGCCCAAATAATTATCTATGGCACTGATGCATGCGTTAGTTAAACAAATCGAGAACAAACAGAACATAATAGATTAACACAAATAAGCTTTTAAACAACTGTTGAAACTGTAACATGCAACATATACAAAAGAAACTTTAAACGATCACCTGGCATATTCATTCATATTGTAAACGTACCTTTGAGTTAAACCATATATTAATTTTCTATACACTTATCTTTATTTTTATTAGTATTTAAACAATTTTTAATTACAATGTTTTTATTTTTGGGTATGCACAGTAGCACACTGCTACCGCGGTGTCGCGCGGCGGTGTCCTGATAAGAATGGATATTGTCTGCATTTACCGACTAGGCTAAAGTTATACACGCCGCGGGTATTAGCTAACTCGGTGGAACACCGAGTGTTTTAGCGAGTACACCTCGCCTTCCCCGCCGCTGAAGCACTCGCTAGCAGACAAAAGCCCCGCAGAGGGAGTGCGTTTTTTTGGGAAAGCGCGTGGACTGTACTGTAGATTGTATACTGTATTTATTGATAACGCAGCCTCGATGCAAACCATGTGGTTTAAATGTGAAGACAAAACAAAACGGCGGAAAACACAATTTGCGTTCGTCTGTTGTGGCGCAGAACATTATATAGTAAAGCGATGTTACTATACTTTTCTGGATTAATTGAGCATTGTATTTATTTCTAAAGTGACAATTAAAAATTTGCAAGTTCTGAAATAAATAACATTTTATTTTTACCTGTATACGGTACATAAATAATAGTAATACAGATCGTATACCATCCTATCTAATGTAGAATGTGCGTACATAAAATAACACAGACAGAGGTGTGAAAGACATGCATAAAATGTTGCTGAAACTAAGCAGTGTGAATAGAAACTGCACCATATCTGTTTTGAACATATGCTTGTTAAATCGAAAAAGATGAGCATATTACATGAAGATCTACTTAGCTAAAAGTGGCTGTTAAAAGCTAATGTAAAATAAAATAACGCGTACATGTTACACAATAATGGCTTCTTCTGATTGGTTCATATTTAAATCTGTTTCATAAAATGGCGAGAGGTCAGTGATTGTATTGCGATTTAAGAAAAAGTTTAACTAAAGAATTTATGCCTTTCCAACTTCAATTCGACGATATTTGAGGTAAAAATGGACTTCTGAAATTAATCAGTACGAGTTGGTAATGTTATTTTGCAATTGAACGCAAATTGATGAAAATTTACACTTTCTGGTTTACACCATGTAATTTGTCCTTTGCTTATATATGTTCCAAAGAATTTAGCCCATATAAAAGTATCACTAAATTCTTTACGCGAAATTGGTCTTCAATGTATAATTTTTCTTGTCTATTTTGTGTTATAGTAACATATTTTTATTCCCCCCGGTAGGGTTGCATATAGCAGTTGAACTGTCTGTCAGTCCGTCTGTCTGTCAGTCTGTGCGTCTGTCATAAAACTTTAACATTGGCCATAACTTTTGCAATATTGAAGATAGCAACTTGATATATCGCATGCATGTGTATCTCGCACATTTTGAGTCGTAAAATTTCAAGGTCAATATCATCATTCAAGGTCTAAGGTCCAAAATACAAATCCAAGGGAAGTAATAAGCTTTAAATGGAGATAATTATCTGACCTGCCAATTTATATATTTATTTTAATAAATCTAAGCGGCACAGTAGGGGGCATTGTGTTTCTCACATACACATCGTGGTAAAAGGTCAAGGTCATCCTTCAAGGTCTAAGGTCGAGAATACAAATCCAAGGGAAATAATAAGCTTAAAAGGGAGATAATTATTTAATATTGAAGATAGCAACTTTGGCAATATTTGGCATGCATGTGTATCAAATGGAGCTGCACATTTTGAGTGGTGAAAGGTGAAGGTCAAGGTCATCCTTCAAGGTCAAATATATGTCCGTTCGTCCGAAAACTTTAACATTGGCCATCACTTTTTCAATATTGAAGATAGCAACTTGATATTTGGCATGCATGTGTATCTCATGGAGCTGCACATTTTGAACGGTGAAAGGTCAAGGTCATCCTTCAAGGTCAAAGGCCAAATATATTGCATCTGTCTGTCCGTTCGAAAACTTTAGAATTTGCCATAACTTTTTTATGCCCCCGAAGGATGGCATATAGTTTTTTAACTATCCATCAGTCCGTATGTTTGTCTGTTCGGCAGTCAGCCTGTCTGTCCGTCAGTCAGTCCTTCCGTCCGAAAACATTAACATTGCCCATAACTTTTGCAATATTTAAGATAGCAACTTGATATTTGGCATGCACGTGTATCTCATGGAGCTACACATTTTGAGTGGTGAAAGGTCAAGGTCATCCTTCAAGGTCAAGTGTCAAATTTTGCAATATTTAAGATAGTTACTTGATATTTGGCATGCATGTGTATCTCATGGAGCTGTACATTTTGAGTGGTGAAAGGTAAAGGTCAATGTCATTCTTTAAGGTCAAGGTCAATGGTCAAAATTTGCAATATTGAAGATAGCAACTCGATATGTGGCATTCATGCATATCTCATGGAGCTGCACATTTTGAGTGGTGAAAGGTCATCCTTCAAGGTCAAAGGTCAAATTTTGCAATATTGAAGATAGCAACTCGATATTTGGCATGTATGTGCCTAATTGAGCTGCATATTTTGAGTGGTGAAAGGTCAAGGTAATATTTCAAGGTCAAAGTCATATATATGGCTTCAAAGCGGCGCAGTAGGGGGCAATGTGTTTCACGAACACAGCTCTTGTTATCAATATATTTCAATTTAACACATATAAAAATCGTATAATCTCCCTTTAAAAGGCACAGGTTCTTGAATTTTTTTTTGGTCCTTATATATATATAATAAGAGTAAACGTATCCAACGATGATTTCACACATGTATTGAATAACACAATGCAACAGCAATAAAGATCAAACAATGCACACATATATTGTTGTGGTTGCCAGCAGGAAGCGTCCATCTATGATAAAACACCTTTTATTTGATGAAAATCCACCAAGTATGTCCAAAACAGCTAAAAGTTTCACAAATATGACCCCAAAATAGAAGTGTGTAATTCCGGACGTCCAGCTGTCAGTAATGAATGAAGGCGATTTTCGGTCGATTTGTTAAAAGGTTGAGTACCTGACTCATTTATACAATTGATGTAACTACCAGGTTGTTGACGAATTGCATTAATATCTTCAAACAATAAATGAATATATAGTCGTTTTAACCACAATTATTGCAAACCCTAGACGTTTTAGCCATTTCATGCTGAAGTTTCTGTAGCTAATCAATATCACTGCTTCGGTTAAAATCTTGTTCGCTCACACGCTGTTTCTTTTATTTGAAACATTTTATTGCACATATTTACTATTGAACAAACTAACGACAAATAATGTTTAAATATAATTAAATTTAACTACCTCGTAAATTTGTTGATAGTTTTGTATTTTTTGTTTACAATTCACTCATTTCCTTACAAGACCATACGGTTACATTTCAAAGGGTAGCAAAGGGTAGAAACACAATCGGGGCACGCGTATTTGACTCATATCCGCGGGTATGACTGAAAAGTGCGGATATGAACAGACAACGGCTTTTAAAATGTATTTTCCTTTCTTTTTGTTATATGAAAATCATTCTGTGACAAAAATACACGTCGCACATGTGTAATGTTACGATCGAATGAATTTAAAAGCGTTTTTCATTGGCATTTTAATTTCAGTAACTCCAAATTCATATCCGCGAATATGAACGGCCAGTCAGAACACCGCTTTATTAAATTGCTCTATTTTGAGGCAGTGTTAACAGATTTATCACATATTGTGAATTTTTAATTTAAAAATAATCTGTTCATAAAAAAAACTGTGAAAAACGCAAAAATATTTCCTATTGACCTTTTCGACATTATTTTAATAGAGACAACTCTGAGTGGATTTAGTGAGGTCGGGGGGAGGGGGGTACTCGATCACCTACTGCAGTGCGTCTGCATACAGTTCTGTGGTGATGCAATTGTAATTTCTAAATATTTTGCAGAAATAACTTATATGGTAGGATTTTTTTTATTTGTTATTAGCTTAGTATCTTTGATGCAATAGTCGTTCACGTTTATGCTTTATTTCGATTTTATTGTGTTTAAAGTAGCTAAAAACTAAACATTCCAAAAGCGGGTGGGGTATGGAAAAATATCTTATGTTTTAAGTTTGGACAAATTAGAAGTTTGATGACATTTGTTAAAATACTTTTCTTTAAAAAGAACAATTATTTTAAAACAGATAACTTTGCTGTCTTTAAATGATATTGAATGGTTTATGCTATAGAAACCATTTTTTCAGGAACATCACAGTGTCAACAGAAATTGGGATAGTGTATCTCATTCTGCATGAATTTCAAGACTTCTACACCTGCAGCCTGGAATTTTATTAACTCTTGCAATTAATATTATACATCACCACAGTTACATAACTATGTTCTTTGGAAAAAAATAAAGATACTTATATGTGTGTCTACTTCATACCCTTACATTAAAACATATCCTACAAATTCTGAAATATAATAAAATGGATGGTGGTTTAAATTGCTACACATCCAATGTTGTCATGTAATCATTTAACATAACATGTGATGTGTTGATATGGCTATTAACACTGCTAAGAAAACATTTACTTCGAATTAAAATAAGTGTCCCTGGTCAAATGTCCATTGGCTAAATATCCATTTGGGTATGGTTGTGTCTTTGGCTATGCCCATTAACTACCCGTCCATGGCAGATTTGTTCAAAACAAGACAAGTATCAATGTTGGAAGAATTGCTATTGCTTTTACAGTCTTGACGCTTACCCCTAGCCCGACAGCCCGGGGCTAGTGATATGTATTAAATTTGGGCTAATAAAAGTAATAAAATTTCCAGATTCATATAGTCGGGCTAGTGGGTATTTTAATATGTTCTATTAATGCATAAAGATTCGGGCTAGTTGTTCACAAATGCTAAAGTAAAGACTGCTTGTATATGATGGTTACTCTGAGACATTCCATGTAGAAATAAATGTGACAGTCCAAGTACTTGCTTATTAAAGTGTGTGTATGTGCAGGAGCTTGTGTGTGTGTTTGGTACCAGCTCATTTCAAAAACCGATTCACTATTTAGTTTTTAACCTAATAGACATAAAACCTGACTGCAAAATGGATACTATCATTGTAAAGATTTTGTTATTAGGATGAAATATTATAAACCGTAATCCCTATGATTAACACAGAAAACATTAACCGAACGCTAATTCCTGTTGATGTAGCAGAGCAAAAAGACCTGGAAGTACAGATGGTTAATTGATGATGTTCCTTATGATAGTACGTACTAGTAGGTAGTAGTTGGTTTGTGTTTTTTATACATCTAATAGTATATTTATTTTTTTCATTAATAAAATGGGGTTAACTTAGTTATACTGCTCAGTGGTTGAATCTACAGGAAATGTTAACATCACATATTAAAACATTGTATTTGATACAAAGGCGTGTATGTCGGTAACTCTCAACTCCAATATTGGTTACAGAGAGGGTAGCTAGGTGTTATTATTTCTAAGAGATGAACCCGAGTTGAGGCTCAAACTTACCAACCCATGAGTGCGTAATAAATCAGCTCTCTACCGGTTTATCTGGCCGGGGTAAGCTTGGAATTGGGGACTTACTTTTGCTTAATAATGATCTTAAATAATATTATAGTTGTCAACAATATGTTTTTATGTATTTTAAAAGCACAACAAGTTAGGCTTGCAACTGAACTAATAAAATATATAGATTATTATACAATTAAATAAGATATATTTGACTATAAAGTAGTCTTATGTTTACTGAAATGTGCAAATACCAATTGGTTCTTATTTCTGAAAACTGAGCTAATATAATAAAAAAATGTTTATTGTTAACAAGTAGGTGGGTTTAAATTAATTTGCACTTAAAAATTGTAATAGTCTGGGGTTGTTTTAATTTCTGACAGGTTTCTGCACACAGTACAGTATTATGATCTTGTTATTTTTGTCGGTAGTTAAATACAACGGTACTGAACTAGTATCAAACAGATGGTCATTGAACGTTATAATAAAAATAAAGATTGTCTTTCTTAGTTTTATAAATCGGCTATTCATCGCTTTTATTTTGTTTGTAAAGTCAAAATATAACTACACTAGCGGATAGATAAGGTGTGTACTGCAGAGCGAATACTGAGAGAACCCCCCCCCCCCCCTCACCTCCCCCCCCCCCCTCGAACCCTTAATCTCGCGTTATCTCGGCTGTCTCGTTACGCGTGATTTAACAATGTCGAAATCGTGAATATTCGTTCATATTCGCACTTTTCGTTCATATCCGCGGACCGACACAATCTGGTTCCCAATTTAGGTTACTATATACTTATTACGGTTTAGGTCCAGAAAGGCCGAAAACCAAAAAGGCCGCATACCAAAAAGGCCGAATACCAAAAAGGCCTTTCCAAAAAGGCCCAACGCGTACCAAAAAGGCCAAAAAATGAACCAAAAAGGCCTTAAAGTAATAATTGTTATTTTAGGTTTAAAATTGTGTTTACAAAGAAATACACATAAATAAAATTGGAATAAGACCTAAAACAGGTATGCAGTTTTTTATTTTCTTTATTTGGTGTTTATGTTTAAATATACATTTACGATATATACAGTCAATTGTACAAGCACAGTCACACAATTTATATAACAAAATTTACATTTACAAGCAAACATTTACAGACAATATACCGTCTCACTGATAAAATACAACATAATTACATAATAATATTGTTAAACATGTGCATTATATTTTTTATTAAATCAAAATGGAGTACGACATAAAACATGTATTAACTTTTTTATTTTCTTTATTACAAAATATACATTTGCAAGTAATTACTGACAATATACAGTCAACGTGACAAAATACATAACTTAAACTACATATTAAAATATACATGTTCATTACGCCAGCACAACGCCGTACACTTGACCGACCTTGGCCAGGAACGCGGAGGTGGTGCATTCCTTCGACTCATACTTGTCCCGGAGGGACACCAGGGACTTCTGGACATTTGCATATCGCGTTGTGGTGATCCGGTGGAGGTCGCTGCCTTCAAAAAGCATCTTCACAATTTCCGATTCTTGTCTCAGATGTGGAACCAGTCGGTAAAAACCGACACCGATACCGGCCTTTGCATTTAGGCGGTTATAAATATAATATGAAATATCAAAACAAATGTGTATGTACATTAACATAAATGAATTATTTAATTAAATTATTCACATATTATGCTAATTACAATGAAAGTAATAATAAATATACTAAAAATAATGAACAGTTATTTTAATTGTATTTATAAAAGATAAAACTATTTTAAAATGCAAAGAAATTATCAATAGGTGCCATTAAGTGTCGTTTTACACTATATGTGGGCTTTCTACTAATCCGTTATCAACACAGATGCCGCAAAATGTGAATGACCCTTGACACTTGGATACCCGGTCTGATTAGCGAGTTTTTTGTACATGCAAATTCAACTTTTTATATTTTAAACATTGCAAAAAATAGTTTTAAAAGGAGACTATACGATTTTTATATGTGTTAAATTGTAATATTTTGATACAAAATATGTTACAATAACACAAAATAGGCAAGACAAATTATAAATTGAAGACGAATTTCATAAAATGAAGCAAAGGCTAATAAAATAAGCGCCCTGAGCCGATTGTGACGCAGATATTTCGTACATATTTTCCTACAATAACCGAAGAATTCGTCTTTTTATTAGGATTGGAGTTAGTGCTCGTGTGTCGTTTGCATAGATCTCCTTGCAGGAATTTTAAATGAACCGTTAAACTAAATTTAGATTCACATCGTACATGCATGATATACATGCTGGCGAATTCGACTGTACAGACATTTTCGATTTCAGAATTAAATATCTGGCTTATTTCGCATTTTTCGACACATGTTCTTCTTAACTTTTATTTTATTTTATATCGAAATATATGTATAATAAGTTTTTTTACACATTTTATATAAATTCATAAATATTTGACAAAATCGTATAGTCTCGCTTTAAGAGGACAGCCTTATCATAATAATGTACTAAATAAACAAGCTACAAACAGATCCTCATATAATATATTATGTTAAATATATAAAAAAATTGTCTTTAAGCAGTCACTATTCCATCTGCGTAGATTTTATTTAATTTATTTTATTGTTTTACATAGTAATTAAGAATAACGTTGTATTAAACACTATATATTGTGTATGCTACTATTTTGACGACATTGACTATGTTATACGATTATAACAATGCTCAAGGGTCATTTTGACCTATAGCATTGTAGATATGTGTTATATCGGATTTGAATAAAACGTTCTTTGTCTTCTTATATATGAAATTATTCTCGGTTTGAGAAATACGGTATAGTATGGTTTAATACGTGTTATTTAGAAGAGAGATTATGGTAATGGTTTAGCGCGTATAATGCACGGGTTTTGTGTGCATGTTTTAGCGCGAAAGCGCACGAGTTTTTCGTTTTGGGGTATATATGATTTGCACATCTAGTGAGACGCCCTTCGAGGGTTGTTTTTGACAGGCAAAGTTATGGAGCAAGAAAACGAAAGGGTGATAAAGTAGTTTAGGCGTTCATTTGCGAAATACATAGTATTCGGAAGGAGATTTTCGATGAGAGGACTGATTCTCTGCTAGAAGCGGAATGGTGAGCTGGAACTTCGAACAAAGGTCAGACTTGTTGGTTCTGTTTATTGTAATAACACTGGCAAGAACATTCCGATTGAAATTAACACAGGTTGTGTTCCTTGTTAACTTTAATGATAAGTATATTCAATAACATGCTCCATATCTTTATTTGTGCTGTTGTTTTTGTTTAGTTCCAACTATTCAGATACATCAATTGATTTGATTATTGGGTAAAAATGAAACTATTTAAGTTCAAAAAGATGTCGCAAATGTAATGGTCTGGTAGGATTATATATAGGTAAGGCCACATAGTGTGTCACTCCAGGTTGTTTTGATAGCAGAGTTAGATCACTCTCCCTCATGTTTTTACGAACACCTTGCTTTATTTTTATTGTTTTTAAGATATAAAACCTTATATGGTAATACATGTGTTACAAGTTTGTGTATTAGTTCCAAGCGTATAATTCAACAAACGATTAATAACAATTAACTTCCGTTTTCCTTATAATTCAGCTAGATGGTTGTGTGCGATATATGACGTGGTATGATAATGAGCGGATGAAAATTTATGCAAACATATCTTTAAACTATTCAGGTATTCCAATTGTGAATTAAGAATGAAACATAAAAAATCGATACATTACTGAAATATATATTATATTCATCTATGAAACAGCTATAGAGACTTGTCTTGTAAACTTTTTTCGAAACATGTTTGTGTTGTGCATATATTACATCTCGTTCACTGGATATTGAATAAACAGTTTATATGTTATTGTTGTATACAATTAAAAAATTTCTCTAAATTGAATTAAAACATTAAGAGTTATTATATTTTTCATAATAATTTAAGACGTTAAGTTTTCCCTGCAAGGTTGGTGTCAATAATGGTGCATACATATGTGCTAATTAATTTACGATATTTTGGATAAACTGTGGTATAAATTTGGTTTGGAAAGAGCGTTGACAATAAGACTGTTGTTTTAAACTTAGATGAAAGGCATTTTTCGGTTTTGTTAAATTTAGTTTCGTCATAGTTAAATGCATTTTTAAAGATTAGGTACTGTAATGATAACAAAAGTAGACCGGATTTATTTGCAATATAAGTCATTATGTTTTCGTGATAGTTTTTGTTCTTGTTTGGTGGCCTGTTGGCTTGATGTGTAAAGACATTTTGCTTTTATGGTGTTTGGCCGTTTTTTGAATGCCAGTTAACATGTGTAATTTGCTTATCGTTTTGGTGAAAGCCAGTTGACCAGATGTGGATAAACCCAGTTAGCGCGTGTAGTTTGTTAACCAAATTTGTTAAAACGTGCGTTTACATTTACATTTTTGTTTTTATTTAATGTTAAGATTGTACTGTTCGAAGGATATTATATATATTGGAGAACATTAAATGTATGTTATTAAGGGCCAGATTGGCTTATGTAAATTAACCGGTTGGCTCGAGTTGTCCGTTGACAGTTTGTTGAAAGCAGATTTTTTCAGATGCGTATAAGCCAGTTTGCTTGCGTGTCAATTCACTAAAATGTCTCAAAACACATGTTGAAATTGCATTTACACATGTTTGCGAAGTTTATTTTTTCAGAAGCTGGACAGTTCGAAGAATAAATAATGAATAGTGTAACATTAAAGTAAGAGGGCAGCTCGAAAGGTATAAAAAAAAAAAAAAATTTGTGTGTAATTATGTGTTAGAAAATAACTTGTTAAGATTAATAATGATGCTTTTATTGATGATGATGTTATAAATGTTGATGATGATGCTAACGTTATTGATGAGGAGGAGGAATAGTTGTCAGTATTTTGTGAATGGATAATACTACATTAACGAATTTTGAGTGAATGAAATTATTTTAGGTTTGATAAATACCGAATGATGTTGGTCTGTACATATTATTTAGAAGAGAAAGTGAGTATGGTTATTGTTTAGCACGTAAAAATGAATGAGTTTCTAGGTTTTGGGTTTAATTGAACAAAAACAAGTAACGGTTCAGCAACAGGGATTATTCTCAGATGGTACATGTATTCCTTTTAGAGTCACAGAAATTCAACTTTGCATCAATACCGGTTTTCTTTGAGATTTGTTTGATGGGTTAAAATTCCAAAAATTTACGAGTTTTGCAGCCGACCAAGTACCTATAGCTTTGTATTTGAGTGTGTTAAGCATTTTGTTGTTTTCAAATTAGTAAATCAAAATTAATACGGTGTTCTAGTATATCAATTGAGCTTATGCTATTGCCATGGAAATTTGAGCCAGGGTTCGATCAGTAGCTTAAAGTATGTCTGTGTTGGTGAATTGAACCTAAAAACAAATGTCAAGTCGGTAGTTTTAATTTTAAGAGCAGAACATACGTATTGATTGTGAGAACATTAGTAAAATGTGTTTGGTATTTGTGCATGTCTCTTGTGGTCATTGGACCAAGTTGTTTAAGGCCAATTGGCCTGATTTTGAAAGCCAGTTGGCTTGTATGGTCAGTTGACCGTTTTTAAAGCCAGTCTATATGGTGTGTGAAAGCCTGTTGGCTTGTGTTGTCAGGTTACCGAACTTTCTTGGAACGAAAGTCTCATAGAATTTACAATATTTGCAAGATTATTGTTTGCAATGCAGTAACTGGACAGTTCGAATAGTATATTAAGTATTGAAGAACATAAAGGTATGGTTTATGTAGTATGTTATTATTATTACTAGGATTATTATGATGTTTTTTATTTGGGTGCATTCGGAGAATTGCAAAGCCGGTAGTTAAAAAAGAGCCTATTACATCAGATATATTAAAGAAATTTTATCACACTTTTGTTTCTGAGAGCGATTGTTCTTTGGGGTATTTAAGAGGCATTACAATCTTTTTCTTATTTTATGCTGGTTTTTTAGGATTAGTGAAATTTTGTCTGTTAAAAGATCAGATGTTGTATTTTTAGATACGCATTGTGATATTAAAGTTGAAAAGTCAAAAACGGACATTTTAAGAGAGGGTAATACTGTTCTGATTGCAAAAACTAATACAGACACATGACCTGTGAAATTGTTTGAAAAGTATTTGTGTGTTGCAGATATTGCATGTTCATCTACTGATTATGTGTTTAGACCAGTTTATTTGTGTAATGCTAAACACTGTTTCAAATTGATTTCTAATAATAAGCATATAAGTTATTCTACTATAAATGATAGTTTTAAGAAGAAGTTAAGTCTATTGGGTTATGTTTCTTCTAAATATGGACTTCATTCTTTTCGTGCTGGTGGAGCATCTATAAATGCCAATAATAAGACTGTGGATAGACTTTGGCAAAGGCATGGTAGATGAAAAAGTGTTTCCACTAAGGACGGATATGTTAAAGATTCTTTGAAAGACAGATTATCGGTGTCGCTAAATTTAGATTTGTGAAAAGTCATTATTAATGTATGTGTGATTTGAAATGTATGATGTGTTGTTCGTAGCACATTTAAAGACACTATAATATATTATTATATAAATGGTTTGGAAATGCTTTTGAGTATTATTAAGTTCTGTGTTTGTGTTGTGTGTATGTTCCTTGTGGTCATTGGACCAATTTGTTTACGGCCATTTGGCCTGATTTGGTAAGCCAGTTGGCTTGTATGGTCAGTTGACCGTTTTTAAAGCAAGTTGATCTGATGTGTGAAAGCCGGTTGGCTTTTGTGAGTTGAACTTATTTTCTTAAAAAGCATGTTCACATGGAATTAACAATCTTTGCAAGTTTATTTTTTGCAGTGCAGTAACTGGACAGTACGAATGGTATATTAAGTATTGGAGAACATAAAGGTATGGTTTATGTAGTATGTTATTATTATTATAAGGATTATGATTATGATATTTTTTATTTCCGTTTTAATGTTTATCATTAATTTTGTAAATATTGTTTTATTATATCTGTTTAATTCTCTTGTGCATTATTCGATTGGTCATTTGACCGTTTGTGAAGGCCAGAGTGTGCCTGATGTTGATTAGCCGTTTGGCTTGTGTGGTCATTTGACCGTTTGTGAAGGCCAGAGTGTGCCTGATGTTGATTAGCCGTTTGGCTTGTGTGGTCATTTGACCGTTTGTGAAGGCCAGAGTGTGCCTGATGTTGATAAGCCAGTTGGCTTGTGTGGTCAGTTGACCGTTGTTGAAGGCCATAGTGTGCCTATTTTGATTGAATTAATTTTATTGCTTTTACAAATGTTTGTAATTGTATCTTTTCAGTTAAAACACAGTTCGAGAGGTATATAACGTGGTGGAGAATATTTAGGTATTCATTTTATGTTTTATATTATTTGTATTCTCTCTTTGTTTTATTCGAAAGTCCTGTCAAATACAAGCACTCACTCCTATTTTGTCTTTGGTTTATTATTTGTTTGATAATGATAATGATGATGATATGGGTTATAAAGATGATGAGATTTTAATAGTATTTTGAGAATAGAGAATAATAAATTTACTCATAACTATGAGTAAATGAAATTATTCTCGGTTTGAGAAATACGGTATATTATGGTTTAATACGTGTTATTTAGAAGAGAGATTATGGTAATGGTTTAGCGCGTATAATGCACGGGTTTTGTGTGCATGTTTTAGCGCGAAAGCGCACGAGTTTTTCGTTTTGGGGTATATATGATTTGCACATCTAGTGAGACGCCATTCGAGGGTTGTTTTTGACAGGCAAAGTTATGGAGCAAGAAAACGAAAGGGTGATAACCCCGCCCGCCCTCCCTTAATGAACATATGTATGGTTAAATAATTGGTTACATTGCTTTTATGTTTATAATTTTGCTATTATAAAGTCTATATTTAGTATATTTTCAGTTCGGTTTTTAGTCCATGTGAGATGGGATCTTAACACGAACCGATTTCTTTACTAGGAAAGACGATGGGTGTATTTTCATTTAAGTCTGAAGCAGCTAAGTTTTCTTGATTATTTTGACTCATTTGTTACTTAATATTGTGTTTGAATGAGGTCTTTAAAGTTATGGGTGTCATGTTTTTCGAGACTCTCACTTCCTGGAGATAGTACCTCCAGCATACTTATTGAAATATTGGTATGTTTAAATGTCAATTGTTATTATTTTTTGTTGTCGTTCGTAATGAACGTTTAATTTTAAAGACATTTTTATTGTACGATTACTTAATATTTTCATTTTGGTGTGACTGGTTAGATGTTGAAGTCGGTTTAATATAGCTGTTAAATTCGTCATATGCATTTATATATTTCTCGGAATATTTATGATTTATCAACATTCTTTATAGATGCTTTATGGATTTTATGGTTTGAGTGATTTGTTTGTTTCTTGCTGATGTCCGGGGTGTGTGCAGGATGCTTTTGATGTTTGTTTGTTATGTTAACTTGCGCAATGAATTGATAATGTTTTAATTACATTTTTTACTATAAAATACTTAATGTTACAGTATCTTAATAGCTGCTTATTTGTAGATTTCTCTAAATTAGAGGTTTCGGGAGATGATGAAGGCACCTAGACACCGGTCTCGAGCCATGGGTCCTCATACGTCCCTCTGCCATTAAAAGAAAAAATAAGAAAACAAAAATGGCAGTAGGGTTGCGTATCCCGCTCGCGGTTTTACCTGAATCGTTTATTACTACTGAGTATTGTATGGGGTGTACGTGAAGTCATCTACACTTCTCTTGATTGGTGGTGGTAGATGAATCTTGCAGATATTAGCAGCTTCTTTGAACAAATTAATGTTTTACATTTGTTAATTTATAATATTTAAGCAAGTTAGCGTGATTGATGGGCATTGGGGGCGTCCTGTGTGCACTGTGGGCATCGGCGGGGATCAGTTTATTCAAACAGTAACTCTTTTTTGAGATATATACTTGACGTCTAATTGTTATGAATACATTTGCACTTTTTCACATGACACACATGTGTATGTGAAGTATTCATAATTACATGCCCTACAGCATTTAAATAGTATCGTTTCAGTTCTTTGTACACCTGAACAAAGATGTTACACCGTTTCCAGTCGTCTCGAGATTCCTCAACTGAGCGGTGCCGTTGAGGTCTATATCCATTGCGCATACAACATATACGGGCTTCAGAAGAATTGTTTTTTGCATTTATTTGTTGAAAGTCCTGTCAAATACAAGCACTCACTCCTATTTTGTCTTTGGTTTATTATTTGTTTGATAATGATTATGATGATGATATGGGTTATAAAGATGATGAGATTTTAATAGTATTTTGAGAATAGAGAATAATAAATTTACTCATAACTATGAGTAAAATTAATTTACTTAATGTACTTACCTGTGCCACATTTGCGATGTTGCCATCGGTTGCACCAGTCGCATTCTACTGCATGCTGGCGGGGCCGCACCTTCTTACCGCACCCTACACAAGGATAGGAGGCCATACCACAATACTCACACGACGTCAACACACAATAAATTAACACTCGTGAAGAAATACGTATAATTTACACGATTTAAAAAGAAATAAATTTCTCAATAACTTTGGATCTTATATATATTTGGCCGTATATTTCAGCGTAGACCCAAATGAGACGCCGCACCAGGCGGCGTCTCATCTGGGTCTACACTGTTTGCCAAGGCCTTTTTTCTAGACGCTAGGCATAAATGCGTTTATATAATTAAAGCAGCTGTTATTGATTTAAATCAATACAAAATGTATTCATATGTGAAGTTTTGACAAAATAGCTGAAACATACATATATCTTATATTACCATCTGACATATAAACAAAGTTAGTATTACAACTTAAATGCCATAGAACGTAAGAAAACGTGCGTACGAACGTTTATGAAACGGGCCCAATGTGCTCTTGGAGAGCTTTTGTGATCGCCTTATGTCCGTCGTGCGTCGTGCGCCAACATTTGCCTTGTTAACATTCCAGAGGCCACATTTATTGTCCAATCCTCATGAAATTCGGTCAGAATAATGGTCTTAATGATATCTTGGATGAGTTCGAAAATGGTTACGTTTGCTTGAAAAACATGGCTGCAAAAGGGGCGGGGTATTTTTCCTTTTATGGCTATATATGGCTATAGTAAAATCTTGTTAACACTCTGGAGGCCACCTTTATTGTCCGATCTTCATGAAACTTGGTAAGAATATTCATCCCAATAATATGTCGGACGAGTTCGAGAATGATGCCAGTTGGTTAAAAAACATGGCCGACAGGGGGCGGGGCATTTTTCCGTATATGGCAAAAGTAAAACCTTGTTAACACTCTAGAGGCCACATTTATTGTCCGATCTTGATGATATTTGGTCAGAAGATTGGTCTCAATGATATCTTGGATGAGTTCGAAAATGGTTACGTTTACTTGAAAAACATTGCTGCCAAGGGGCGGGGCATTTTTCCTTATATGGCTCTATATATGGCTATGGTAAAACCTTGTTAACACTCTAGAGGCCGCATTTATTGTTCAATCTTTATGAAATTTGGTCAAAAGATTGGTCTCAATGATATATTGGATGAGTTCGAAAATGGTTACGTTTGCCTTTAAAAACATGGCTGCCAAGGGGCGGGGTATTGTTCCTTATATGGCTATGTATGGCGCTATAGTAAAATATTGTGAACACTATAGAATCCACATTTATAGTCCGATCTTCATGAAGCTTGGTCAGAAGATTCATCCCAATAATATCTTTGACGAGTTCAAAAATGATGCTGGTTGGTTAAAAAATATGGCCGCAAGGAGGCGGGGGATTTTTCCTTATATGCTATAGTAAAACCTTGTTACCACTCTAGAGACCACATTTATTGTCCAATCTTCATGAAATTTGGTCGGAATATTGGTCTCAATGATATCTTGGATGAGTTCAACAATGGTTACGTTTGCTTGTAAAACATGGCTGCCAAGGGGCGGTGCAATTTTTCCTTATGGCTTTATATGGCTATAGTTAACTCTGGAGGCCACATTTATTGTCCGATCTTCATGAAACATGGTCAGAAGATTCATCCCAATAATATCTTGGACGAGTTCAAAAATGATGCCGGTTGGTTGAAAAACATGGCCGCCAGGGGGCGGGGCATTTTTCCTTATATGGCTATAGTAAAACCTTGTTAAACCTCTAGCGGCAACATTTATTGTCCAATCTTCATGAAATTCGGTCAGAAGAATGGTCTCAATGATATCTTGGATGACTTCGAAAATGGTTACGTTTGCTTGAAAAATATGGCTTCCAAGAGGTGGGGCATTTTTCCTAATATGGCTATAGTAAAATCTTGTTAACACTCTAGAGGCAACATTTATTGTCCGATCTTCACGAAACTTGGTCAGAAGATTCATCCCAATAATATCTTTGACGAGTTAAATAATGATGCGGCTATAGTAAAGCCTTGTTAACACTCTAGAGGCCACATTTATTTTCCGATCTAAATGAAACTGGGTCAGAGGATTTGTCCCAACGATATCTTTGATGAGTTCTAAAATGGTTTCGGTTGCTTTTAAAAAACATGGCCACCAGGGGGCGGGGCATTTTTCCTGATATGGCTATATATTGCTTTAGTAAAACCTTATTAGCGCGCTAGAGATCACATTTATTTTCCGATTATCATGAAACTTGGTCAGATGATTTGGCCTAATGATATCTTGGATGAATTTGAAAATGGTTCTGGTTGGTGGAAAAACATGGCCACCAAGGGGGCGTGGCATTTTTCCTTATATAGCTATAGTTAAACCTTGTTAACACTCTAGAAGCAATATTTATTGTCCGATCATCATGGAACTTTGTCAGAAGATTTGTCCAAGTCATATCTTGGAGAAGCTCGAAAATAGTTCCAGTTCAACTGTTGCTTGAAAAACATGGCCACCAGGGGGCGGAGCATTTTTTCTCATATGGACTTATGAATCTTCATGAAACTTTGTCAGAATATTTGTTTAAATGATATCTTGGATGTGTATGAAAATCGTCTGTTGAAAAACGTGGCTGCCAGGTTGTTCACAAGTCATGAAAGTTGGTAAGAACATTTTGTTCTAATGAAATCTTGGGCTGCACAGAACAGGTCAGTTCCTTTGAATCTCGGGTGAGCGAATTTGGGTATTTCAGGCCCTCTTCTACTCAAAATGTGACCTTGACCTTGGAGATATCGATGTAATTCTTTCGCTCGACACAACGTCCAATGATTGTGAACAAATGTGCCAAAGGATTTTTAAATCTTACCATGAACGACAAAGTCATAGCCCTGACAAGCTCATTTATGGCCGTTTTTGACCTTTGAACTTAAAGTGTGATCTTGACCATGGAGATATAAACGTAATTCTTTTGCGCGATACACCTTCCAATGATTGTGAACCAATGTGCCAAGTGATTTTAAAATCTCACCATGAACGACATAGATATTGCCCGGACAAGCTCATTTATGGCCATTAATGATCTTTGAACTCAAAGTGATACATTGACCTTGGAGATATTGACGTAATTCTTTCGCGCAACACACGGTCCAATGATGGTGAACAAATTTGCCAAATGATCACAATAAATGATAAAGTTATGGCCCGGACAAGCATTTGACCTTTGAACTCCAATTGTGACTTTGACCTTGGAGATATCGCCGTACTTTTTTACGCAACACACCGTCCCTTGATGTTGAATAAATATGTTTAAACCAAGACTTGATAATCAAAAAATATTTCAACATGACATTGAACAGGATGTTTTTTATTCTTATGTCAAGGAATTTGTTAATAAATTCCCCACAAAGAATCATAAGTATGCATGTATCTTCATAATGGATAAACGTTTGCATGTAAGTACGTATGTTGATATGGCATTAATTAATGAATAATGGACAAACCTAGGCAGGTTACTGTAATTACAGGTAGCTACCGGTATGTAGTTATATTGATTCGGCATTACTCATGGATGAATAATAGACCAACCTTGGCAGGTACCTTACGGAAGTTATGTAGAAAAACAAAGACAAGCTTCTTTTATCATGTATGTACCTAAAATTGAACAACGTATAACCAAATTGTTTCAAATTCTACTACTTGTTAAAAAGTAGTATGAAAACAATGTAGAATAAAAATGCAACATTAAATGAAAATGCAATAGCATTTAACCTGAATAGCATACATGCAAAAATTTCATAAAAATAATTTTATAAATATTGAGAGGAAAACATCACAAGACAAGAGGAACGCATTGTCTAAGAGTGCAGGACAAAAAATCCTGAATCACATAACATTTACAAAAAAGGAAGGCTATCAAATAAAAAAATTACGCAGTCTTCTGCTATAGTTCATACATCACAGATACAATTGACTCATTTTAACAAACACTTATCAATATGAGCAACAGATTCATGGAACAAACATGTGAATTCCATAATTGATGCATACGTTTCATAAAGTAAGTGTCAGGGAAGTATTTGCTGATAATATATATTTATATAATTAACTAAATGCAGTCACTAAACCAGCTTCATAACAAATATTATGAACGTAAGTACTTTGTGATATTACACAATATTATGCAAAACAAAGTAAGACATCTTTGATACAAAGGTACCTGAAAACCAACAATTAATGCAATATGTGGCTCATATGCAAACATATTCTATGTCATTCTACTCAAGGAAACATCGGGAAAACATGCTAATAGAATGTAAATAAAGCCTAAAGACATACAAAATTGAATGTAAAATAAATACCCACAAGAAACAAAAGTCATGTATATAAACATACTTGGATTACATCTATTTAACAATACACATTTATTAAAATATCTACAGTACAGTTATTATTAATATATTATATTGATTTGTTCTCTTTAACTTTCCAAAACCCTATAGTTATACCCTTTTCGGCTATATTGTTTTGCTGGATGTCAGGCAGCCGGCTGGTCTTTCAGTACACCAGTTCATTCGAGGGGTTACTAAGTCAAAGGTCAAGGTCACTGTAATTCTTAGAGTAAAATTGTTTCAAATCAATAACTTGTGAACCGATTGACCAATTGGCTTGAAATTTCCAACGTCCGTTGGCCTTTGCCAGTGGATGCCCCCTATTGAAAATTGAGCCACTATGTTTAGGTCACTGTCAGACTTAGATTGAACATTGTTTCTTATCAATAACGTGTGAATGGAGGGGCAAATTGGCTTGATAATTTCCATGTGTGTTGGTGTTGGACAGTAGATGGCCCCTATGGAAATTAAGGTCACTAGGTCAAATTCATTGTAACAAGTGTGAAATCATTTCCAATCAATAACTTTTAAACTGATTCACCCATTTGCTTGATACTTGCCATGAGCATTGGCCTTGGACAGAAGATGACCCCTATTAAAATCGGGATCACTAGGTCACTGTCACAATAAGTGTGAAAATAGATTCGGATAAATAACTTGTCAACAAATTGACCAATTGGCTTGATACTAAAAACTTATATAAGTGGCTAAGTCACACTAATATGAGAATTAGCTCTAATGGTTAGTTTTGTTGCGAAGAAATCCTGTGTCAAGGCCCTATTTTGGGGGGCATCTGTCTCTGAGCTCTTGTTTCATCCGTAACAGGGACAGTTGCTTGGTATTTCCGGCATCAAAACTTAAGTCTTTCAGTCAGTTCTGCAGTATTGTAATCATAGAAAAAATAAAATGTTTTCACAATACTCCACAGAAATTGTGGCCACTGGTTTTTCAAATTACAGTTTCATTATTTCCAATTCTGACACACCAATGTAATTTAATTTTAATCTATTTTATTATGTAAAACCCTGTTTAATTATCTGATGGAATTATATTAAGAAAATTCAATCACAATATTTAGTATTAAGATTTAAAAAGAAACAATGTATCTAAATTTGCTTCACACTAAATGCATAAGCCGAGAATGTAAATATGAACAGTCATTTTGGAATCAAAAGTTTATGTTTTTCTAATAATCACTTCTTATAATTTGAAAGTTTTGGAAACGTTTAGTGTTATTAGATGTCAACTTGTGTCACAGCTATATCTGAATTATTGCTAAACAAGATATTGCCAAGCAATATGGTCCCCTACCGGTGAAATTCCTCCATTGTCAGTAATTTTTTTTTTTAATTTGTTGCCATAGCAACCAGAATTCTTGACGTAGATACAAAATAAAATGACGTGCATAATCTCTATATTGTAATATATCCATGTTTCAAGTTTCATGAAAAAATATGAAGAACTTTTAAAGTTATCGCAGGATCCAGAAAAGTGTGACGGACAGACTGACAGACATACAGAGCGCAAACCATAAGTCCCCTCCGGTTTCCGGGGACAATAAAGGGTCTTTTTTTCAAGTTACAGTGCAAAATCTAGCTCCTTTATAGATTGCCTATCCCGACTGATCTTGGTCTTCTTGTTGTTTTTTGTTGCTGATTTTCTCGAACTTCTACAATCGACTCCTTTATTTGTTGTACCTAAAATAATGAACACCATGTAAGTTTTCAAATAACAACATTATAGAAAACAAACTTATAGAAAGCTGTTGTGTCAAAAAAATACCTTTTTGTGATTTGAACTTTGCTTATTCGAATTTCTTGTATGCCAAATGCATGTTGGTAATTGCATAATAGCAAATTTTCTTTTTACTAATAATTTTGTGAATAGAAATTTTCTGTTTGCAAATTGCATTTTGTGATTCGCAAATGCGTTGTGCAGGTTGTGTGTTTTTTGTGTTTGAGGTGAGCTGAAATAAGGAAGTCCATGACTATTAAAATCCAAATTCATTTGCAACAAGCATTTCACAAATTAGCCAAATGCAATGTGCATTGTGCACCCGCTTTATAAACTCCTTTTTTTTCTCTAGCTTAGAAACACACTGTGTCACCATCAAATCGATGATGTAAATATTGGTTTTGTTCCAAATGCTCAATATGCAGTGGCACAGTAGATATAGCATCTGCCTCATGACAAAAAGGGAGCATCCTTAAAAACTCGAAAGACACCAAGTACTGGTTCTAACCAGGAAAAAAATCCTAATTGGCCTTAAGCTTCTAATGCAACCCAATTAAAAATATGTAGGCTGAAACAAATACTTTTAATTTCAATAAACAACATACAGATTTCATAGCAGAATCATCTCCTCCACAATTCTCTTCGACCATCTTACACAATCTTTCCGCATCATCACACAGGCCTGAAAGTATAGCCGTCTGCGCCACAAAAAGTGTCAACGAGATGTTTGTAGCTGGATCAGTGTTGCCCAAAGCTTTCAGTGCATGTGGGTAGGCTTGAGGTGCCTGGGCTCGTTTTCGTAAAATTTTTGCCATGTTAAGATGTAGGTTCTGGGAGAAAAATCAAAAGAATGCATCATTATATTTAAGTGCACTTCATTTTTTCACAGTGACTACCAACCATGTCAACATTAAAGTTCTTTAATTAAGTTTTTACAATCTGTGTAAAAAATTAATCTCACTAATAGAAATGTACTTGATTATTGATTATTATTTTCTCCATAATATTTATGTTTACAACCAGCATTATAAAAAAAAAAAGTGAATCCTATCATCAGACAACACCCCTAAGGGCAAGTATACCGTGTATAGTTGACGCACTTTAACATAAATGATTATCTTAAGATACTCACAGAATTTAAACCTTTCTTATTCCCTCATCCAAATGAACTACGAAAAAATGTCCCCAACTCCCCCATACTCCTTGCTCAAGTTTACATTCAGATTCTACAGAATAGACTATGCAAACCTATCAAAGGTCACCAGTTCACATTAAACAAACCTGGTCCTCTGGATATTTCAGCAGCCCATCTTCCACGATCCGTTGCTGACAGTCGAGGTTTACCTCTCCTGTTGGCAAAACACACCAGTCACATGACAGGTGATAGTTATCCACTCCCATTTTGCCCGAGTCGTGAAGTACGTTGACCAATCGAGCTACCTCCAAAGGATTGTTGTTTGGAATTAACGTAAAGCAGCAGTACTGTTTGGTGAGGCTAACATTGCCGGGAATCTGACATTTTGCAATTCATGGTAAGCATGTTGGTTCAAATTTGCCTCAATTTATACATATGTATTATGCAAATGTTACTTATGCACTTGTTGCTTTATGGTCAACTAGTATACTTTTCATATAACTTAGTATCAACAGTGAATGTTTAAAGTTGAAAGTTCACTCGATCTACTTTTTAAGGGAAAATGGCAAAACTATTTGAGCCTTTTTGGCGCATGTGCGTAAAATGAAGTCCTTAAGCCTGTGCATTTGCCACAGGCTAATCAGATACAACACTTTCCACCTAAACGTGATTTTTGCTAAGAAGACTTCATTCAAAATACCATAAAAGCAGAAAGTGTCTTCTCTGATTAGCCTGTGTGGACTGCTCAGGCTTATGTGGCATGACAGTTTACAAACATGCATTACGCCCAGGGTTTCCCAGCACACGGCTCACTTGAATGATTGAATATTGGAAAGCCCTACACAAATTAGTAAAAGCTTTTAAAACATAACAATTTCCTGATTTAGTAATTTCCTCTGAAAGTTAAAAAAGAATTCCACCTTACCAAATATGTTGTGTTCTTTGGTATGGTCGCACGTTATGACACCACTAACTCGCATGCAAGCTAAAGCTAGACTTGATATAAGGTATTTATGAGTGATGTTTCATTACAATAACTCAGTTTGTTCTACGGAAATTAAGCAGAATCCATGTTGCAATTAATAGTAACCTTGACCCCAACCATACCGTTCATGTTCCCAACGATGGTTTTAATAGAAGGTATCTACATGTATGGCATTTGATGACAAGTTGTAAGTTATCTGAAAAATTGAACAGCTGTACATGTAAGCTGTCTATAAAGCTTATATGCATTATTATTTAGTGTAAAATGACCTATAATTTTACAAATTTCCAAACTGGGCCAATAAAAAAATAACAAAAGCCATATAAGGCCATTTAAGGAAAAATGCCCCACCCCCTGGTGGCCATGTTTTTCTACACGAACCTTCATGTTATGATTGATGACTTTCATTGAGAAATATCCGAACATTTAGGCCGCTTATCCCCTTTAGTATTTACATAGTTATCGCGCCTTTTTTATGTTTCATGTTTGGAGCATTAATTTGTAAGAATTACATGGATTAAATACAAACCACATCAATCGATAAAGTGCATAAAAAGGAAGTGCATGGTACACAAAAAAATCTTCTATAGTACTTTGTATTATAGTTATTAACCTTTGCGGTCCTTTCTTGAACGAAACATAAGTCGGAAAGAGTTTAATATATTTAAATTAAATTTCATAATATATTGATACATGGTTCAAACAAGTAGAACAGAGTACTAGAAACATAGATCCTTCTATAATGTTGAAAAGTTGATATTTGTTCTATTTTGGAGCAATTCTCTATAAGTATTGAAGGGAATCTTAGAAATGTTTACTTAACAATAAGGAAACTTAAGAGGAAGTACACACATCATAATTCTTTTTCATTATTTCAGAGTAGTTTTTATTTGTTAATTTTCTCTTTTGAAAGTGACAATACTTGTTCTATGTTGCTTTATTTCTATTTAATGAAAGAGACCAGTACACGCGATATTATTACAATGTAACATTTTCATAAAACGTTTTAAGCGTTTTGCACCGGCGATAATCTTAGGAGCCATGTTCAATACCTTTCATCATAAGAATATCAACCACGAAATAATAAAAGGCAAAGACGAGATATTTAAAACAAAAATCTATTCATTTTCGCTTGTTAATACATGAACTTGAATGTTTGTTTTCAGCAATATTGTTTTACGCATTATTATAATTAATTTAACTAAATGATGTATTAGAGTTATAATTGGAGTGTCGATCTTGGCTTTGTAAATATACCCCGTTCGTTACAAATAACATAACGAAGTGGTTTTGAATAATACTGTAATACTCTGAATTACTGTTATCCGAGTATCATATATGTCCGAAATATGTTCACATAAGAAGGCCTTACCTGTTTAACTTCAATAATCCAAATTGTCCTTGTTGATATCTAGTTTCACAAACCTTATCAAATGTTTGTAAAATCCAGTTAATGCTTTCTCCATTTTTGAATCACCATTACTTGTAATTTGAATCGCCAGCTTTGAAATTGAACGCGGGTTGAATGTTACAATAGGTCAGCCATTTGCAATGTCGAAGGTCATGCCGTAGTAATTTAATTCTACTCGGATAATTTATATCTTTTCGAGGAAATTTGCTTTCTCGATGGTTATGCGTAGTATTGTGACTTGTTAACTGTTTTATTGTTACAATGTTACTTATACAGCTAGTAGTCCTTTCAGATATTAATGCTGGTAGGGAACTATTTAAAGTACTTTCGCGCAATGCTTTCGCATTGCTTTCACTGTGTGTTGGACGAAATATTGTCATTATGCTTGAGAAATGTTGTGAAAGCATTGTTTAGTGATGCATTATATTTTCTGAGCTTTTAATTGATGTGATGCTTTCTTGTAAGACTTGCAATACTGTTTTAGCAAATGTTGTTTATGATGGTAAAACCCTTTTACGCAGTTAAATACTTTCATGAAAGTCTGGTTCTGATTGGTTGCCAGCAAAGCCCAGCCTCAGCAACAGCCTATAAAAAGAGCTGTTGTGATGAAGTCAGTCGTTACTTGGCTCAGTCGTTATACTTGGCTCGTAACTTAAGTGACAAGAACCTTTTCCAAGATGTCAAAAGCCAACAACAAAGGTATTAACTAAAATATACGACTCACTTACGCTATCATATCTTAAATAAGACTACATCTTTATTTTATTTAACTTACGTTTTAAACCTTCATTGAACTTAAATATAAACAACAACTAAAGATTGACGACTGGTTCCATCGCCATCAGCCATTATAATTGCTAAGTACTAAAATGACCTTGTTGTGTAACTTACCAAACATAGTGCTGTTTTTATGGTACAAGTTATGATAGATCTACTGCTCTAATAAATACAACTGCAGAAACCAGAAACTGACTTATTTATCTTTTTAATGCGTTGTGTTTAAGAAAGTTCATAAAATGCAACATCACTGATACCGCTCGGCTTACAATACCTTTATTTACAAATTATGTGACAAGAATTGAATAACAGAAAAAAATCTAACATAGTTTTTATACATAAAATTTGAACTTTCATGGTAAAAAAATAATATGTCATGTTATGATAAGTATCTTGCCACAACTGATCAACTTTATGTTAATGTCTTTCACGCACAACACTTGTTTCCTCAAAGGTCACGGGAACACATACAATCTAATACAGCTTGTTTATAATATTCAAATACATGTCATAGAAAGCTTCATACATATTCACATTAAGTGTTTACGACACACACATGTCAAATAAATTGCAAATATGACACGAACTTGGCACCCGCGTTAATGTCGACATTTCATGCTTGTGACTTACCCTTTAAGACGGGTAGTATAGTTGGGTCATATGGTGAAATGATTGTTCACTTTTTGATAAAAGCAACAAACTTGGCACATTTGTAGATTTAAGTATTTTATTCAATTTTAGCTATGGACCCATCTCCAATTTTCAAGATGGCCGCCATTTTCAAGATGGCCGCCAAGATGGTCGCAAAAATTTAGGAAATTACATGTTACTGCCATATTTTTTAAAAATATTCTGGTTTTGGCATTGAAATTAGCTGTTTTATGTTATTAATAAATTCAAATAATATATGTTTCTACATGAAAAAAATGAATTAAATATTGCATATATGTCAAAATGGCTTCCAAAATGGCCGCCTAAAGTACAAAAAAATAGGATTTTCCTACTCCAATCTATAATTTCAATACTCATTGAACGTATGTTATGTAAGCAAGTGTTTTTATTATTATCGTGATCACATGTGTTATAAATCTAACTATATCAAATTATTCCAGAAATCAGCAGTTTAGTGTTTGATTTCGTATATTGTTCCTGAAATCTCACAAAAAATTGTCATCCAAAGATGTTCATGTTTCAATTAAATCAGGAGATCCTTTTGCGTATTTTAATACAAAAGTTAGACTACTATTTTGAAAATTATTTCAGTTGAGTAAAAATTCAAGGAACTAAAACCTGAAAAATGGACTAAAACAGTTAAAATTTAGTGGTTTTTAACCTACATGAACTGTAACAAATAGTTGTTTTGACCTAAAATAACACATTTCATTATTTGTTTAGAGTGATCTTATATGCATTGTTTGTTCAGAATGATCTTATATGCAATTGTATATATGCGAACAAGATTTGATTATTATAATGATCACATGTCTTATAAATCAAAATAAATCAAATTATTCCAGAAATCAGCAGTTTTATGTGTGATTTTATTCATTTCGACCCAAAATCACTAATAGATGTTGATGAAAAAAGTCGTTGTTGGAATGAAACAAGGAGGCCATATGTGTGTTTTTAAAACACTGATTAGACAAATATGTTGGAAATTGTTAACTTGGTAAAAGAATTCGCAGAATTAAAATTTGAAAAATGGGCAAATTTGCAAAAATAAAATGCGAAATTTTGTGGTTTTTAACTTAAAAAAAATACATGGAAAACTTTTTTTTTTACTGAATATCAGAAAGGTTTATGATACCTATTTAATACCCCAAAACTGAAACCCTGGGTAAATTCCCATGAGTGAAAATGTCTTTTTATTTAATTATTCCAGAAATCAGCGGGAAAACTTTCGATTTTTGAGTGATTTTACAAAAAAAAAATCATAGATATGCACGGCTGTGACACTTAAGAAATGGGTTTTCTGGAAGGATATTAAATTCTCTTTTCAAATATATACAACAAATTATTGGCCTCAAAACTTGCAATAAACACCAGTGGGCTCTCGGACCATGATAATCTGCTTCATGGATTCATTTATCATTAAAGAAAATGAATATTTGCCAAAAAAACATAATTTCCCCCAAAACATGACCTTTTGACCTTGCAAAAAGTACAAAATTAACAAAATACTTATATTAAATGTTTTTCTTGCAAAGATTTTTGATTATCAGCATAATTAGTCATTAAGTATTGTAATACTTCATTTGATTTGTAAAAGATCGCAACAAAAAATCAGCACCTCGATATTTTCTCCTTTTTTGATAGGTTGGCGGCCATTTTGAAAACGGCGGCCATTTTGAAACATATGAATTGGGTCCATAGCCTATTTTGTCTTAAATACTTTTAACTACCAATGAGCAAAGTGTGTTGCTTTTATCAAAAAGTGAACAATTCCAGTGAATACAAGCACCATATGTGGTGGAGGATGTGCCCGCGGTTAGATTTTAAGGCAGCTATAAGGTCCGGAAGTGTAAACTCGTTGAATTTTTTTTTTTGGGGGGTAGGGGGGCTTGAGATTGGGGTATAATGTGGGGTGTGGTAATTTATTAGATGATGTTTCAAAAATAAAAACAATAAAAATATTTTTTTTGGGGGGGGGGTTGAGAGGGGGTATAATGTGGGGTGTG
The DNA here is from genome assembly GCF_020536995.1 of Dreissena polymorpha. Classification (NCBI taxonomy): domain Eukaryota; kingdom Metazoa; phylum Mollusca; class Bivalvia; order Myida; family Dreissenidae; genus Dreissena; species Dreissena polymorpha. Next base: position 28,029,816 of record NC_068365.1, on the reverse strand, counting down.
GTCATTTATTAGATGATCTTTCAAATATAAAAAAAGGAAAAAAAAATTAGGGGGGGGATGGGAGGTGTGGGGGGGGGGCAGGGAATCTTGGGTGGGGCGTGGGGTATTGTTTGGGTGGAATCCATTGTGGTATTCAGGTTAGTGTTGTTTTGTCAAAGTATTAATAAAATCTGATCATAAATAAAGAAGTTATGGCAATTTAAGCAAAATGTTCAATTATCTAAGTATAAAAGGGGCCATAATTCTGTCAAAATGCTTGATATAGTTGTTTGCTCTTGTTTATAGATTGAGGTGATGTTGGTAAAGAAGTATGCAAAATATAAAAGCAATATGTCAAAGGACATAGGAAATATTTGGGGTAGTACGCAAACTTTAACATATAATTATCAATAATATGCATATTTTAAGTATAAAAGGGGCAATAATTCTGTCAAAATGCTTGATACAGTTGTCTGCTCTTGTTTATAGGTTAGGGTTATGTTGGTAAACAAGTATGCAAACAAGGGCTGTTTGTAAAACATGCATGCCCCCTATATGGGCTGTCAATTGTAGTGGCAGCCATTGTGTGAATACGTTTTTTGGCTCTGTGACCTTGACCTTTGACCTAGTGACCTGAAAATCAATAGGGGTAATCTGCGAATCGTGATCAATGTACCTATGAAGTTTCATGATCCTAGGCGTAAGCTTTCTTGAGTTATCATCCGGAAACCATTTTACTGTGTCAAGTCACCGTGACCTTGACCTTTGACCTAGTGACCTGAAAGTCAATAGGGCTCATCTGCCAGTCATGATCAATGTACCTATGAAGTTTCATGATCCTAGGCGTAAGCGTTATTGAGTTATCATCTGGAAACCATTTTTCTAAGTTGAGTCACCGTGACCTTGACCTTTGACCTAGTGATCATGAAACTTCATAGATACTTTGATCATGACTCGCAGATGACCCCTATTGATTTTCAGGTTTCCGGATGATAACTCAAGAATGAATAATTTGTGTATGAGACATGTCATCAAGTTCACTATATCTAAATATATTTTCATATAAATAGAGATGAACGTTTCTATTAAAAAGGCTCATTTCATACGTGCCATCAATGGTTGTCGCTGGAGCCGATCAACATTTTATAAGAAAGCGTTTTACGTGTTGAATATAAGTCATATTCCTTTATTATGTTTTTGTTCTTTCTTGGTTGGAAAAACGTATACTATAAAAAATAACAATATTTCGTCGTGAGTAAAGAAATACTAAAACGTTTTAATACTGTTATTTTTTTACCTAATGTGTGGTGACATTCGCTTTTTTTTAACAAATGGGTACAAAACACAACTTGCAATGCGTCTGAAAAGTCATTCGAACGTTTAAGTACATATACCAATAATAACAAAGTTATCAAACGCCAAGAAAATGTGTGAGATGAAACAAAAATACATATGAAATGCACATGCATTGGAGACCTGTTGACGGCTGCGAATGTTTAGCTTCACTTGATGCATCACTATTTGACTGTTCATATTCTTCCGAGACGCTAATAAAAACAACGATTGCCAACATGGGCTGATCGAATGCATCGCTCTCGATGATGGCTTTGCTTCTGCTGAACTTATATTTGTCAAGTTCCATTGTATGGTGTTGACCATCAGAGGATGTCGAGAGAAAGGGGAACACAACGTAAGGGTCAAATAATCCCTGAATGTTGCCGGATCATCGCACGACGCAGGTTCTTTTGTTGCGCATCTGTGGATGGCACAAAACTGCATATGTATATATCCAAGAGAAAGCAGAAACAGTTCCGTTTCGTCCTTAACATTGAAGTCAAACTCAACTGCACATCATACTTTCTCATATCAAGTAAATGCCCGACCTTGATCACCGGTGAACATAACAAATGACATATTCATGCCAAATGTGTAGTGCCCAATGATGGAAGAGTTAACGTATTGTGCAAAGTCATTTGCAGCTATACCACCAATACCTTGTAAAGAAGGCTCGTCTGGTTTGACTTAAGTGTCACGAGTGTCAGAAGTGTCAATTTCTCTTACAAGCAACTGACCCTGAAAATGGTTGTAGTCCATATGTGTACTAGCATCGACGCCATTTCCAAATATTCCTGATCCAGCCATTGTCTCAAAAGTGCTCCGAGCGTTGGAAACAGCAATTGTGATGTTATTGCGAAATACAAACCGATACAATACATTCCAGGTAGACGTTACAAGTAAGTTCCGAATCCCTTATTGTTCAATTAGAGTTTGTGTCGGGTTCTCATGCAGTAGGTCGAAGCAGATAACAGTTCCGAATCTCCCGAAGTCGGTATGGAAAAACACAAATTCGTTCTTGGGCGCAGGATCGAATAAAGGCGTCTCATCGTAAATGTTCCGTTTGTGATAGCGTGCAATCAGACATCCTTTATCGTCAAACACGACGTTGGTGTTAAACTGGTACCTACCATCTCGGGGACAAAACGGATCCTTAACTTTGCTGCACGGTTTTATGTCACCCATGTTTGCTACGATATATATACCCGACGTCTTCGCCCTGCAACTTAAGACCTTCAGTACCGATGTATCGCTGAATCTGTCAGGTTCCTCACATGGGTTCCACGAAAGTGGTCCATCAGGGATATTTTCCAAGAAAGGCATTATCGTATTGCGTAAGTGATAGAAGCCCGTAATTCACTACTCCGGGAAGATAATTACTCTCGCACCCTAAAAAAAACATCTTTTAGCTCATGTTTAAATGGAAAACACCAATTAACTTTAATACCTCCTCCAATCTAACCACGCACTTATCTGCAGTATATATCGCTCTTAACAATTATTCGTCTTTTCAAACTCACATTGCAAAAAAAGTGTTACGATGCAAACACAAATTTTCAATTCATTGATCCTGAAATATAAATATCCTAATGGCACCCAATACGTATATAAATTAAATTAAGTATTTAAGTAAAAGCCGTGCTTCACTGCTTTTTACCAAAAAAATTTGGTGATTCATGTACCTCACGTGTGTTTCAGATACATTAGAGTGCACGCTTTCCCCTTCGCAAAAAGGTAGCTTACTGGCCTCTTCGGTTTAATGCGAATATGAAATGTTCCATAAGGTATGGAACATTATTGAGATTACTCAACGCGTAAATACGAGAGTACAAGTAGCTCTTTGATGATAGACTTCAAATAATTCAACGAGATAAAGACTATGTTTTTATTCCAATACAAGCTCACTTTATTACGTAAATAAAATCCACCGACCCAAAATACACAGTACAGTACACAAATAATAGCAGATACATGTACTTGCATTCCAAAATATCCAACACTAGTACATGTTAAGGTATAAATAGTAGTTATAAGAGGATATCACTTTTTGTATCGTTTCATCATTAGCTGTACTCATCATGGTTTAAAAAAATGGGACAGTATATTCACCAAAATGCATAAATGTTTCCGGCTATGTCAGACCTTACCTGGAAATATTGATCTTTGAGAATGCAGTTAATATATGTTTAAATGCTTAAGGCTGTGGGACAGTTCGTGTAGCTCAGTGGAATGACAACACTTATTGATTTAATAAATTGAGCACTTAAATCACCCGGTGACAAATGTTGATATTATAAAGTGTATATTTAAATGAATCGATTATTTCTATAATTCACCATAAATCATTATGGGTGAAGTAGTTTTTAACTACACTGGATGATTCTACAAAAGCTGAAATGCCTTTGTGATAATCTATGCTATTCCTACATCCCATTCATCTGAAGTATATTTTAGAATAGGGAAAACCATGTAATTAAAACGTTGGATTTAGATATCGACATACAAATTCATTCTATCTATGTTTAGTAAGGAAAACAGCTTTCCTAACCTGTTCTTTTACAGGCTTTTTAAGTTGTCACAAACGTTCAATTGTAGTTGAACGTCACACCCAGATAGCTTAAATCATCAACTGGATAATTATTGTTATAAAAATTATTATTATTATTATTGGTTTGTTTATAATATTAGCATTTGAGAAATTAACCATTGATGTTAGGTTAACTTGAAAACGCCACATTTCTCAATATTCTCTCATAGGATCAAGTTTCTAGTGTAAACCTTGTTCAGATTCTGACAAGATCATTGTGTCAACGCCAAAGAGGAGAATGTTAAATTTAATGAATTAATCAACATTATAAGTATGAAGACACTGATGAATATCATCTTTAATGAGAGTCAAACGCTTCGCACCTGCAAGACATAAGACAAATTAAATAATTAAGAACATTCGGAAATAACACTGGCGATAAGTTCTTTATTTGCTTAACCCCAAGCAGAGTGGCAAATGTTAATGACAGTTCATTGCAAACTTTAACACATGATTAAGCCTTAGTACGAATAACACGCACACCATCGATAGATACATAATGTTGCATTAGTTCCCTCCATAGAGCTACTTTATTTACGGAGTAGAAATCTTGACGGTTATCAATCAAAGAACAAGTCTCCGTTTTAGATAAATGAAAATAAATCGGCATATGCAAGGAAAACAAATGGTCAAAAGTACTATAGTTATCTCTAAGGTCAACAGTACTATAGTAATTTCTAGCGTCAGCTTGTTCTTCAAAAAGAATTCTTGCATTTTCAAAAAAAATGTTTTTATTCTGTTATTATGAACACGTGTACAAACAAATGAGAGAACCAGGTATAACTCTGCGCGGATGTAGAGCGCCATATTCACCAATGATTTCTTCCCTTTACGTAAACTGGATTTCCCACGGGATTTCCCCGGGCTTTCTATTTTAAATATATTTTTAGTTTACGCTATATATATGCTGCAAACACCATGAATATATCAGGGAAATATTATAAAAAGCTACCGATTGTTTGTTTTAAACGTGCACTGTTACAATGTGTTCATATTTCTATTCATTTTTAAGACTAGCAATATATTACTGGTTCCCTACAAAACATTCTATTCATTTGAAGACGATCAATAGATAAACGGATTTGTTCAAACAAAGAACTTATGGAGGGAGGTCACACCTAAAGATGGCGATATTTTCAAAGGCTTTATGTTGTTCAGTTTAAGCGAAAGGAAACATGAAGAAATAATATAAATCGGATTTACGTGAAATTTGATTTGGACATCGGCCTGATATGGACAAACGAAAATTAAGGTATGGTTAATGTATGTTTGGAACTTTTATATCTGATAAACATTGTACATGTGCACAATTGTAATTTTTAAACTAGTTATGTTTATGAAATGCTCGTGATTTAATGAAAGGCTTATTAATAAAAAGGAAAAGGAAACTTGGAAGGTCTTACATTATATATAGGTAGCGAAAGCTTAAAATGTTCATGGAAGTTCCGAGACCGTCTTAGATATTAAAATGCATTTATTATAGTTACACCGTAACTGCAGAAAAAATATCAGACGAGTAGTACTTGTTACCGTCAACAAGTGTTATTTTACGATATAGAATATGAAAACACCAGTAGTGCGTTCAGTTACAGCGAACGTTCGCTATAGTTCGCGAACCGTCGCGAACGTTCGCTATTGAACGCTCGGTTCGCAGCGAACGTTCGCGAACCGAAGCGAACCCTCTCGGGAGGTAGTTCGCTAGCGAAACCAAGATGGCGGACATATAAGTTGTCGTTGTTGTTCAGTGTAACTTCGATATTTTTTTTCAATTTTTTGTAGTACATAGAATGAATTGAATTTTAAACAAAGTGTATAGGAGGTTTTGGGGATTCCGATAATGACGTCAAGTTTGCGCGTGATCAAATTTTGGCCGTCAACACTGCGGCCATTCTGCTATTGTTTGCGTTTGATAAACCGCATCGTGATAAGGTTTCATTCATATTCGCGACCCTTTTTAAGAACAACAAAATACTCAGAAATTGAAATTCTTTCAGATTAAATAGAATCCAATGAACGAACACAAATAAGGACGAAAACAAACAACAATTTGATTGATTTTATGTAATCAACATAAAGAAACTGATTTGAACCTATATGTCTGTAAAAACTTACCTTGTTACAGATTAACTACATCCTCTTGATACATGTAAATGTTTTATTTAATTGTTCACACCAATGTTGACACTCTTTATTTCAGCATTTTTAACCACCCAGTGTTTAATTGCCCCTTTGTTAATCACAAACCGATTATCTCGATATGATCGGATACTGTCCAGACAATTACTAAGAGAACAGGGTGTCATAAACCCAGGGACCTATACTTGTATATCTCTGTATGGGGTCATAGACCGCATGTGTCTGGTCATTAAACACGATTTATGATACCTCCATGTCATCTATTGGCATGTCAAGCCAAAAACTTTACAGTTGCTTTAATAAAATATTTGAACATATTTTAAGAATAGACGTACATTTGTCCGAAATGGATCAACAGGAACTATAAAGTATATATATATATATATATTAGCCAGTTTAAACCAGAGACCTACGTCTCTGTTTAAACATAACAATAAAGTGTTTAATAATAACAATACATTAAAAATATTGTGGAAATTTACTGCTTCACAATTAACGTATTTAACGGGTACTTGCAAATATAACGTTTAAATATCGTGCGTTACTGCAGTGTTCGAAACATCATCGTGAAAGCAAGCAATCGCGTTTGATCATAATATGGATATAAAATGCTTGGGTAAAATAAATGTATAGATTTATGGTATAATAAAATGCCAGAATTGTATCGCTCATTATCACTACAAAAGAGTTTTCAATATACATGTACATTCAAAGACAGTTTAATTCGCAAAATATGCATGTGTTTTTTTTCCATTTGAATGCTAAAATTTATTAATATTTTCATTAAATGTAAACGAAACGGAAATTCATTCAATGTTAAAGAAAATTACAACTACATTTGAAGATTGTAATGTATTGCGCTATTTTAGGGCTTTATTTTATAACTGATTCAATGCACCTCTTACACTAAATTTCGATCGCTAATGAAAAATAACACTCGCATCAACACCACTTATAATTATAATAAAACTATTATAGGTTTTATTATTTTTGAAATATCTTTTATTTAAGTCTTAATCTAAAAAAGAATACGGGTATTTATAGTTTTGTATTATGAAATTGTCAGTTATTTAGTCTTCCGACGACCTTTCCTCTGATACAATGTTGTTATTCGCGATTTCCTCCATCAAAATCGCAATCAATTTTCTGGGAGCCGCCATCTTGAAACGTTCGCGCCGAACTTATCGTTCAATAAGACCGAATCGGAAACGAACGATCATTGGCGAACGTTCGCTGTAACTGAACGCACTACAGTTAACTGATTAAAGCTGGAATAAACGTATTGGACTGACCTTACAGTGTTTGGCAAAGTTGCAAAATGCCTGTTTTAAATTTTTGCTTTCGAATATGTAAAGTTTATGTTATATGTTGTATCAAAAAAAAAAAACTTTGTTCAAATTGAAATGGATTGATAAATGAGATAAACATTACCCTAGTATGTTATAACCTACACGCTCACTGGGATTATATTACTCTCCTTGAAATGCATGCTGTGCAATGAATATCATGCAGTAAACTAGCCTATTGGATTTCGTTTTATCTCAATCTTTATCTGGATTTATCTGAATTTTACAAAGTGTTTCAGTTTAGTAAACGTTTGATTACAGTTGATAACATTCAGGTGGCATAAGTAAAGCGTGTTTAACTATTTAAACCATTACATCAAGGTTACACGTAGAATGTGAAAATAAAATGAATACAATTTCATGTACAAGTTCAACAAGTATGGACTCAACGAAATGCAACAGAAAATTAAACTTAGATAACATACAAATTCTATTAAGACGTACACAATCCACACATGTTTTATTTGGTTATGAAAAAAACTTACAGAAAAAGATGATACTTAAAAGCTGATCATTATCGCGAGAGACAATGTTCAGATTATATCAGCATTCAACCGGGAAGTTAAATGGACTTGTTCACAGTTTATCAAAATGAGAATTTTTCAACTTTTTGTCACGGATTCAAGAAATAAATGAACAATGTAAATCAGTGTGTGAAATAACACTAATGACGCAGACTTATACTGAAAATACACTTTCGTTTACGAAAAATCATCGATAGAAATTGATAAAATTATAAAGCGTCTCAGACGCTGAACGATTAAAAACTTTCGATTTCTTTTGTTATCTTTATATTTTGTAACAACACGTGGATGGTTATACAAAGTATAAAATAAATGGCAACCCATGTGAAAACGGATGGTCACACACACACACACGCACGCACGCACGAGCGCGCACGCACGCACGCACGCACGCACACACACACACACACATACACGCACGCACGCACGCGCACACACACACGCACACACACACACACACACACACACACACACACACACACACACACACACACACACACACGGGAAGACGGATGGCTGAGTGGTTTCGGCGCATAGCTTTTACTCCATGGGTCAGTGGTTCTAGCCTTGGCGTGGTTAACATTTTTTTCTCTTTTTTTTTCCTTCTTTTTTTCACTTTTATTGTTGTTTTTTTTTATTTGAGCTCTTTGGTTCTGATTTTTATATTTATCAATTTAAAGCATTTAGTGAAAAACTTCAAAACATACCAAAATCTGTGAACAAGTCCCTTTAATGTAGTTTAATTGATCCTTGGACTCGTATTATCTTGGTGACAAAACAATTGTATTGCATATTATTGCATTGATTTGAAATGTGTTTTTGTGTACATGTACTTAGTTTTCAATGCAGGCTCTTAGTCATATAGATGCTAACACAATAGAAAAATGTTGAATAAACATGTCCTTCAAAGTTCTAGTAAACGAAAATTCATATTGATACCCCTGTTAGAAGTTGTTTTAACATGTATTAACTAAGGAGTAGGTGAAACAACGGCGAAAAAAAATCAACAACAATATCTTATTTAATTCAAACAACTCATGTATGATGGACACAATTCAATAAAACTGAACGACGCATATCGATGACTTATATTCAAAATAAGTGTAACGCATCTTACGATTTCAGAATGAGGCCAGTCAAGACCAATATGAAAACAATAAGGTGAGTTGGAAACGTCTTGTTTACAAATTAATAAGATTTTTTTTTAATCCAGTAAATGAGTGTTGAAACAATTGTGTGTAATAAATCATGTGTGTGCATATGTATTTCGAAGTTTATGAGGCCCTTTTTGCGCCTAAGGCTGCGTTATGTGATGACCTGGAAGTACCTAACAAATTATCTCTTTCTAGACTCGCGAACGTTGTGACGAATTTTTAAATTGATCTTCGATTCCCAACGATTTAATTTTTACTAAATCAGATTCCAATTTGGTTAGATCTTGTGCTCTGGGGGCCACACTCCACCCGTTGTTATGGTGACCACCAACGAAGGTCATATGCGCGAGGATGGGAATGTAACCCGTGTAGCCAAGTGTATCAGCCATAGCGCTAACCGGACAAAACAATCGGGCGCAAGCAGTAATTGCTTTGGCCCGAGTCAATACTTACAGGTTTTACAATTATTATCAGTGGTTCTTTATTGAAATTGGTCACCATGCACGGTCTTTCTTTGGAAGGGTAATCGAAGAACTGCAGGTTCCGAAATGAATAACTGACTGATATATAGCGTTATTTGTGATGTTTTTATTGGTTACTCTACGCATTTATATACAAGTTTTTAAGGACTGTTACATTTGCATACATCCAACCTGGTTTTTATTTTATTTAAAACAGTCTTAATACTGTATCATATAAAAACATATTTTTATATGAAAAATTAAATCATAATACGGATGACATTTAAATCTGAAATGCTTATATAAATACTAAACATATTTCCTTTAAGTGCACTTACATTGGTGTTGAGCGTTCCTATTTTATGGCATTAACATAGTTAAAGCTACATAACGTTTGTCCAAATAAAAGTAGTTAAAAACACCATTCATATAGTATAATTATTCCGATATAATTCATCATCATAGGTATCTTTACATTCTTAATAATGTATGCATAGAATCATATATTCAATTTGAACCGAACAGGCCTTTCCTGATTTTCTGAAATGGTGTCCTAATTTTCCCAAACAATGCTTTATTTTTCAAGTTTGTGTCATTCTTTGCTTGCTACCCCATGTTAAGGTCTACCAATATCCCATCAACACAGTTTAGTTACCACGGGAGAGATCTATACTTATCCTGTTAGCGTACTCACTCTTCCCTGGCCCAATATAGAATCGTCTGTAGTGCCCCTGTGCCCAATCTTGAGTTAGGGTAGGGGCACACTGAAAACAAAACACGAAAATAAAACTCAATCAAATAAGTTTGAACGCACCATTCGAACATTTAATTAAACGTGGCTTTTTAAAAGTATATGTTTGAGAAACTGTGTAAAATTAATACTTCACAAACATAAGTACCAACTTGTCACAAGATATGCTAGTTTAAAGTATGTAATTATTCTGTGAAAAAAATGTTTAATGGATGTTGGCACAACATATAATGGAGACAAAATACGTAAGTGGTATTTTTTTCCAACATGTTTTATTTCCACACTGCATATACGTACATATAAAGTATGGCATATAGTACAATAATAAAATGCAATCAGATATGAAAAAGGGTGGATAAGCTACATGTATAAAGTTATCTAAATAATAAAAATAAATTTCAAGTGAGCTGGAAAAAACAATTATGATAATTACAACAATTTTTTTTAATGAGAATTACAAAAGCCAATTATGAAAGTTCAAAAAAAATTAGAAGACAATTCCAGTATGTGATTTTTTGTGTGTACGTTCATATAGTGGAGTGTTAATAAAAGTATGGAAGATAGAAATTTATCCGAAAGTGAGGATAATATGATGTATAACATTGAAACAACCAACAGGTATACGGAAGGTCAAAATGGCGCCAATAACGGGTTTGAAATTGTAAACAAAACAAGGAAGAGAAAATTTAAAAGTGGATCAAGTGGGTCTATTTCCTCAAATTCATTTGCAAAAATGACAGTAGATGATAAACTCACCTCGATATTTGAGCAACTGAACAAAAACTATCAAAAAATAGTGAAATTGAAAATCAGCAGGGTAAATGGAACAAGGAAATACAATGTATCAACAAGAGTTACCTAGAAATGAGTGACAGGGTTACTCAAATTGAAAGACTCCTCGAAGCGCAAAGGCTGAACTCCAAAGTGCTCACATACAAATCAATAGATGCAGAGTCTAGAAGCATGAGGAAAAACATAGTGATATACGGACTCACTGAGAGATTGAAAGGTAACTGCACTCAACTTGTTTTGAATTTATTAGCGATGAGCTAGATATTGACACGAGTGATATAAATATTGAAAGAGCACATAGAATGGGCCGTTTCGACCCTAAGAGTAGAGATGCTAAAAGACCCATGGTAGTGCGTTTTAGGGATTACGTTGATACCGAGACAATCATGGAAAATGCATATAAACTAAAAGGGAGCCCATTTGGACTTGATAGGCAGTACCCTAAAGAGATATCTAAAGCACGATCAAGCTTGTTTAAATCTCAAGAAGCAAGAAATGCTAGAATGAATAGGCACAAAGTGCAAATTAAATTCCCAGCAAGGTTATGTGTAAATGGCAGAACAATTATAGATATGTTTCCCGAATGGTTTCAAGTTCTAGGTAATGACAGATTAGTGGTAGGAAACACGGACAAAAATGAAAATAAAATACCTCAAAACAAAGGCAAAGAAGAAAGAGTGTACTCGGCAGATACAGTGATAGATGATGAGATAAGCACGGCTATCAGCGAAAGTGAAAGTGAGAGCGAAATTTGTGAAAACTCAAATTGTACGGGGAAAACATCCGAATTACAATACACCGAGAATGTAAACAAAACAATAACACATGAAATCGAACAAACTGAGCTGAAAAAACGTGAAGACATACCTCGGTTGTACACGGAACATAAACTCCAACAGGACCAGTCGTACGCAGAAGCTGTCACTAGCAATCACATCGATAAAAACACCAAACAACACATGATCTCAAACTCCAGAAATGTAAACACGACAAGCGATGTAAATCCTCCAATCAAAAGTTTCGTTGCAGCGAATCCTAAAAATAGATCTTCTGAGAAAACCAGCGTGGGATCCCATAAAATTGACAGCTCAAAAGCAACGAGGCTCGAAAGTAGGACAGCGATGAGGCGTTATGAGAGGTCAAGTTTTGTGTTTTTAACATTCAAGGACTGAAAGGGAAATCCTACAATAAATTAGACATATCTGAAATTCAACAGTTATTTAGTACACACGATATTTTGTTATTTACTGAAACGTGGGGAAATGACAGTTTGTTATATGATGTCGCCGGTTTTAATTATTTTGTGTTAAATAGAAAAAACAAAACATAAGGTGCAAGGAGGGACAGCGGTGGGGTAATAGCATATGTACACGAACGTTTATTTAATTATGTTGAATGTATGAAATGCACTGATGATGGTATAATGTTGCTTAAATTGAAGGGTAATTTATTTGGCTTGCAGAATGAAGTTTTTCTTTGTTTGATATACAATGTGCCTCAAGGTAGTAGTAGGGAAATCCTAAATGATGATAATATCTTTGATATATTAACAAATGATATGATTTATTTTCAACAGGAGTATGGTAATGATTGTAAATTTATAATGTGTGGAGATTTAAATGCACGGGTGGGGATTAAGCCAGATTATGCAGTATATGAAAATAAACATATTTTAGACATGTTGTAAGATGATTATGTTATGGATGATGCAATCGAAAGAAACAGTCAAGATAAAACAGTAAATGATTATGGCAAACTATTACTAGATTTTTGTATATCGACAGGTTGAAGGATAGTAAACGGCCGCTGTGGTACAGATAAAGGCATTGGTAAATTCACATGTGTAAACTCACAAAGGTGTAGCGTTGTCGATTATGTTTTGTGTAAAAGCGATGTTCTTGAACTGTTTAAAACATTTGAAATTTACGATCCTATTATTGTGTCCGATCACTGTGTTATCTCGTTTAGTTTAAATATGCACACATTGGATAATTTTGTTGATGTCAAAAATAAAGGGGATCATGTTAAATTGTTATACAAATATAAATGGGATGATAGTAAAAAAGATTTGCACATGAATGTATTAAGCTCGGACGAAAATACTATACATTTTGAATCTCTTTGTGGAAACATTCATTTGTCAAACTCACATAAGGATTTAGATTTAAATGTTAAAACTTTTACAGATATATTGGATGGGGTATGTAAGCCTATATTTAAACAAAATTTACATAGTAATTTTTTTAACCAAAATCACAATAAGGATGGTATATACTTTGACCACGAGTGTAAAAATTTAAAGAATTATTATTATACTTCTCTTAATTATTACAGAAATAATCCTTGCGATGAAACAAGGAGGGACCTGGTGGCAGCAAGATCAAATTATAAAAAATGTGTTAGAAATAAAAAATATGATTATGATAAACTGCAAACGCATAAATTGGAATAAGCCAGAAAAAATAATGCAAAGTTATATTGGAAAATGTATAAAGGATCGGTTTCGGGCAATGCTAGTTCTTTGTCATCAGATGATTTTTTAAATTATTTTTAATCGGTAAATGATCCCGATTCTGTGTTTTTTCAGCCAGATGAAGGCATTTTATATTTTAACGAGAGATATCTAGGCTGAGAATTAAACATAATGTTAAACATACATGGTAAAAAGTCTATTAGATAATAGTGGTTTTAACGATGTGTGGCTGAACCAAGGGGTAGGGGATGTAGAAATATTTTTGAAAATTTTTCGAGTAAGAGTAAGAGTAACAGATATGTTTATACAAAATTGGAAAACCGAATTGAGTGAATCAACTAGAGCAAAAACATGCATATTAATATCCGATTTTAAATTTAAATCCTTTTTAAATGATGTAAATATCCCAGAGTACAGAATGGCTCTCTCTGGATTAAGAGTCTCTGCACATAAGCTTAAAGTTGAAACGGGTAGATGGCAAAAACCAATAGCTATTCCTTATGAAGAAAGAAAATGTTCTTTATGCAATGTCTTAGAAGACGAATACCACTTTGTTATGGGGTGTACATTATATACTGATGTAAGAAAAGCTTATTTAAAACCATGTTATTACGTAAGACCAAATATGTTAAAGTTTATAGATTTATTGACCTTTCAAAATAGCAATATAGTTAAAAATTTAGCTATGTTTATTTTTAAAGCATGGGAAATAAGAATTACTTATAATACGTATTATGATTAGGGTAGGACTTTTGTATATACTTATGCACAGCCTCTTGCTGTATATTGTCTTATAAAATATCCAATACTTTGCTTTACATTGTACCGATGTATTTTTTATGTCTATGATTCGAATGACCTGTGACTTTGTGTTTTTGCTTATTGTATTTGATATTTCATGTATACTCATGGGAATATTGCCTACTGTATTATCTAATAAAATATACACAATACCAGTATGTTTTAATTGCACTAACAGATGAGGAAGACATAGACAGATAATTTCATTTAAGTAACGGAACAGTATAAATAGTATTTGTAACAAGATGTAAAGACAACAACAATTAGAGAGGAAGAAGATGCATATATGCAACCCATATACAGTTTTCTTTACAAATAAACAGAACGAACGAAAACAATATAACTCAATGGCATTAATTGTAAGAGGTTGCAAAAAGTGAAACAATCATCAAATTTAAATATTAACTTGTGAAACGAAAGCACTGAACAATTCCCAATCGCTGTCAAAGGATTCTAAGTTATTTTTTGAAATTGCTATTTTCCTTAAGTTATCATATTCATAATTAATGTTTTTTTTGGCTCCTGTTATGCTTGGAATGCATTTATTCATTTTAAACTTGTGTAGATGTATAGCTTTATAAACAAAATAACACTATTATGGCTTTTTAAGACTTTGTTACATATCCAAGGAGAAATTTGACATTCCCAGAATAAATGTTCTAAAGTTTCATCACTTTGATACAAAAGACAATTTGTTCCAAGTACCCTGTTTTACCAATCTTTACATCATTGGTTATTAAAAAGGGTAGCTCAAATATGCAATTCCATTCTTTTTTTTTCATCAATAAAGGCATTAAGTTTAGCACATCATTTTGCCCTTACTGATGGTTGTTCATTATTTTTATTTAGAATGGTTATAGTCTTTTTGCTCCAGATTCTTTTTTTCAGTATAATTTGTAAAAGTGGGCCAAAAAGGGTTTTATAATTTTTTGGGTGGGACAAGATATACAATAATTTTTCATAAATTTATCTATTGCTCTTGTCACCCCTGTGTAATGAAGGAAATTTATGTTTAAATTATGTTTATGTTTAAATTGTACAATTTATGTTCAAATTGTACATTCTATTTAATTCATCAATAGAAATAAAGGTTCCGTTTTTTAACATATCACCTATACAATGAATTCCAGAAACCATGTATTGAAGAAATAAACTTTTATTTCTTATCAACCAATTAGGATTATAAAAAAAGGGGGTAATGCAAGAACTCTTCTGTGATTACATCTAATTTACCACAATAAAGTGAGAGGCTATTTAAAACAGTAACCCAAAAAGGGTTTGAAATTCTGTTAGATATATTTATAGCATAATGATTTCTGCATTTAAACAGTTTATAAGTATCAAAATACAGTTTTGTGATATATAACCCGTTTCCCCTAAAGAAATACATTTTTTTAACCATGTAAGTTTCAATGCTGAACTAAATGCATTCAAATTGATCATTTTAAACCTCCTTCACTATATTCCTTTACTTCTGTTGACAACTATATTTAACTATGCCCGATTCAAATAAAACTTAGGATAGAAGATTGTACAGAATTAAAAAAATGGTATTAGGTGGATTGGGCAATAATATGCACAAGTGATTGAATAATGACACAATACATGTTTTCACAATTACAATATTTCCAGTTGGTGTTAAAATTCTTCTTTTCCAATTTTTATACGCCCGTTTTTTTAAAAACGGGACGTATTATAAGATCACCCTTTGCGGGCGGCGGCGGGCGGTCGGCGGCGTCCACAGCAGTGTCCGCTCTCTAATTCAAAGACTTTTCATCCGAACTTCACCAAACTTGGTCAGAAGTTGTATCTAAACAATATCTAGGTCAATTTCAAATATGGGTCATGCCGGGTCTAAAACTAGGTCACGGGGTCGTTTAGTGCATCAAGCATTTAGCAAGGTGTCCTCTCTATAATTGAAGTAGTTTTCATGCGGTCTTCACCAAATTTGGTCAGAAGTTGTGTCTAAATGATATCTTGGTCAAGTTCAAATATGGGTCATGCCGGGTCAAAAACTAGGTCACGAGGTCACTTAGTTCATTTCAAGCATTAAGCATGGTGTCCGCTCTCTAATTGAAGTAGTTTTCATCCGATCTCTACCAAATTTGGTCAGAAGTTGTGTCTAGATGATATCTAGGTCAAGTTCAAATATGGCTCAAGCCGGGTCAAAAAATAGGTCACATGGTCACTTAGTGCGTTTAAAACAATCACCATTGTGTCTTTTTACCCTAGTCCATTAGTTGTGATATAATGTTACACTTCTTTCGCCGGTTTTCGTTCGTGCTTTCCACGATTTGTAGGAAATTGACAGTCGGCATTTTATTTACGGGTAAAAAATATCATTTTGTCACTCAAATGGTAAAGTTTTAAAGTTGTCCAAAACCTTCAAGCGGGCGTATCTTGTGACAGTTTGGCACTCTTGTTCAGAATATTTTCCATTTTAGCAATTTTTTCAGCGTAATTTTGTTAACAATTTTTATATGTCAACGTGGAAATGTATTCCAAGCATCTTAAAGCTTTGTTGCATCCAATTTATTTTCCATTTTGTTTAATGGTATAAGAACTATATTTATTTTTTCCAATCCATACAACATTTGTTTTATCAAAATTTACATTAAGACCTGAAATATTTGCAAAATTCTGTATAACAGTAAGTGTTTCATTTAGGGATTGTTCAGTACAAGTATAAGACACAACCACCACCAAAATCATTATTTTAGATATTAACTTGGTCATGCACTTCTCATGGGCAATACGTATCAGCTGATCAAGTCAAATACAAGACACAACCACCACCAATTACTTATTTTAGACATTTACTTGGTCTTCCACTTCTCACGGGCAATTGGTTTCAGCTGGTCAATCCAAATATAAGACACAGCCACCACCAAAATCATTATTTTAGATATAAACTTGGTCTTGCACTTCTCACGGGCAATTAGTATCAGCTGATCAAGCCAAATATAAGACTCAACCACCACTAAAATCATTATTTCAAACATTAACTTGGTCTTGCACTTCTCATATTTACGCAGAGCTTGGCTTATGTAGAAAAGTGCTTTGGACAATTTTGTTTGTTTGAAAAGTTAGTAAAAATATCAGGTATTTTGATGTAGATTTTAAGTGCTTAAATTTACGCATAGCTTGGCTTATGCAGAAAGATCTTATATTTTAGTTGAAAGTGTTGTATTTTTTGAATTTCAAAGAATAATATTGCTATCATTTGCCATAAATTAGTTCGTAAATTTACACAGTGCTTGGGCCATTTTTTTATTACTTTGAATCGTTTGTAAAATTGTCTGGTATTTTGATGTTCATTTAAGTGCGTACATTTAAGCAAGGCTTGGCTTATGTTGAAAGATACTTGTATTTTTTTTGTGAAATTCAAACTACCGCATCACTTTTTTTTAATTAGTTCGTAAATATACGCAGTGCTTGGGACAGCTTTTGCATAGTTCTTCGATTTCTATGTAAAATGATAAGGGTTTTTATGATTATTTAAGTGCGTAAATTTACGCAGTGCTTGCAAAAATCGACAACTGTATTTTGAAAAGTTTGTCAGAATGAAATTTATGGGCAATAAAATGAGAAATAAATCACATGTTTTTTTTTCATTTTTCAACGAAAAAACGGAATATTGATGGATATTCCCTTATAAAGTGCCAGTGAGTTAATTGCTAATAACTTGATGAATGGAGAAATAACTGTAAAGGCATTACCACATGAACCAAGATTCACACTCTTGGTGCCCATGTCTTAAGTAATTTTGACAAGATTGTTTTAATTAATTCACAAAGATAAAAATCATTTTTAAATCTAAACACTCACAGGTTCTTAATACCTTACGATTTCACTATATTCTCTGTATATAAGCTTATACAGAATTTGTAAATCTTAACGTTTTAAATGTACTTGTGGTAACATTTCAGTATAAAAATATGGGTCTGTTGTAAGCAAATTGATTTTAAACATTGAATGTGTTTACCTGTGAGGCCGTTTTCAATTGGGCCGTTTTAATTTTTTTGCTATAATAACTTTCACCAATAATGTCCGAAAATATAAACAGTCCGAACATAAATTCTTTGCACTTTTTATGTACAACGTCCATTTGTACTTTTAATTTAAACAAAACTACTAAAATTTTGAACTAATTAAGTGTTAATTGTATTGGACATCGATCTTTCACGGCAAGCGGTCTTGTAAGTCTCACGGGGATAGCGTGAGAAATGCAAGACTTCCGGTATATCTTGACTTTCTCACGGTTTTGCAAATCTCACGCTACACCGTCTCATAAAATAGAAGTATCGTCCGCAAACTGGGACAATTTATGTTCAATTCCATGAATGGCTTTTATGGTGGTATTTTTTATATTCGCCAACCGGTAATTGAGTTATGTTACTTGAAAACCACAAATTGTTTGGTATCTGAGCTTGGATTTAAGTTCGAATGTATCAATAATTTACTCTGGTGTGTAAAATGATGCAGAATTTTTATTTACAGTGAAGATGATAAAGATATCCAACCATCAAAGAAATTCAAGATGGACACAGACGACACAGGTAAATATATATAAGAGATATTGCATTTTATAAAGCATCTGTCAAAACTGAACTACTAAAACTATTCGCACCGAACGTACGGCGTCCACGAAAGATCGGCACAAAAACCCCAGCAGACAAAACGCTAATGCTGATACCGCAACTCAATTAACACCCTTCATATTAAAAACAATGTAACTTTAAAATCAATATTCGTATTGTTTACGTATGTCAAGCATGAAAAGACGCATAACAAGTGCGCGACTTTGTCCTGCTTCTGAGATTCGGCTAGCCCTTAGAACGGTTTTAACATTAAATGCTTTGTAGAACGGATTAAATCCAAACTGATTTGCACTGCCCGTTTAAAGACTGTGATCTCAGTTTTGATCATTGTATGTTAACTATTTATATTTTTTGGAAACGAAGTGGCTAACACCAAGAAATGCTCGTACAGCTTCTGGAGTTTAATTATGTGTTAATTGAAATACTGCATACCGTTTGATTTGTGTTGTGGTGATGCAATAACACGTGTCTCTGTCCATATCTTCAATGTTGTCATATTTCACTATTTGGAGGCTGTTACTACTAGCTGTTAGCAGTATACATGTAGTCACGTGAATTAATTATATTTAAGATCGTACTTACAACTAGTGTGTTTGAACCATATTTCTTGGTTTACTAATAATTTTAAAACCAATACCATAATTGTTTCAATAGAATTCTGATACTTGCGACACAAGTACATTAAAAGTATGTGTGAAGTATTCGTGTCACGCATCGCATTTTGACAATCATGTTTTCATTTTCATTCTGCATATGTGCATTTGATTGAGATCTTTTAAGACGCACGTTTGTTTTTTTGTATTTCGGGGTAAGTGAGGGGTTCGCCTAGCCCTCAAACAGATTTAAACATTAAAATGCTTTGCATGCTTCAACGCAGTGCTCCCACTTATTATAATTTTATTTATCATGGTATGTTAATAGATGGGTTTCTGTTGCAAAAGAAATGGACAAGAACAGAAATCGCTATTCTGATAAGAGTGCCTGGAGTTCATTTCATATGTTCAAAAAAAGTCTGATTGATACTTTTATGTTGCGTGTGGCGACCGAGTTTAGTTTTGACAATATACAATGTATACCATGCCGTGTCTAATTCAGATACACGTCTCCAAAGGTGTTATTGTCATTCAAACTTATTGTACCAAGTAAGTTATCCAACAAGCCAACTATAATATTAGTTTCAAGCGAGTATATATTAAAAAAAAACCAAACAGATAAAACGCTGATGAATCTAAAAATAGAATAAAAGTTAAGAAGAAGTAATAACAGAAAATAAACTAACGTACAGTATTAAATAGCGTTTTATTCAATTGCAAATAATGGTCTTCTATACAGCAGAAAACTACTTCATGTACACAAGATGTGTACACTGTTCGGAAAACCCATTAATATTTGCAGATTTGTTCATGAGAGAGATAACCACAATTTTTGTTCTGAAAAAAAAACGTGTCGGTATCGGCATTAACTTGTTCGTAAATTTCATTATAGAAAACAATATTTGATTGATGGTGCCAACTTAAGATTGTTTAGCAATTTCTTATCACATTCCTCTTTAATATCCATAAGCTGGTTGAGGATTGCAAAAATAAAATGTTGACATTGAAATCGTATTACAAGCTTTTTATCTAATGTTTGTAATTAACAACTTCAATAATAAAGGAGCAAAGGTGCTAAATCAGAATATTTTTTCCGAACTGTTGTATATCTCTAGTTCGTGACGTTTCACAATTTACAAAGAATGAATGAATCCCGTCTGGTAGCATTAAGTTTTTTAATGCGGAAAACACCTTTGAATGAAAAAGGAAGCCAGTCTTTTTGGCTTTGATTATTTGCATATTTAAATTCCGCTTTGACGATTATCTCCGAAATATTTTCGCAGACTCGGAAAGCTCCGAAAACTCTGGCATTCATTGACAGAGGTCGGGTAACCAGCGAAACACACATACGTTTTGACAGGCCGGATATATAGGCAATAAACACAACACTTATGTGGACTTCAAATCAATTAGCAATTGTCATGTTCATGTATAGCTTTTGTTAAGTATGCGTTTATTTGCCAAGCAAGGCTATTATTTTACAGATTCAGCATCTTCAAACATCTCCGATGTTTCATATAATTTAAGGTTACATTCTTATACATTCGGCAAAATGCAAAAAAAGCGTTCTATATTTAATATCTTAATATATTTTTTAACAGCTTTATCAGAACATGTCAACCCAGAGACACCAGCAACTCCAGTTTACATACAAAGCGCAACATGTACCTATCTCGATTCCGGATATGGAAGTAGTGTGGGGACATCGCAGTACAGCTTTACTCCGCAGCCAGGTTCAAATATATCGAGCCCGCCAGGTAAGGCTATGACTATTGTTATATTCTTTACGCCGTTTATATATTACTATTGAAAGCGTTGACGTGTTGACACTGTACATGTATTTGTTTGCGCAAAACAAGTGTACAGCGAAAACTAATTGGCGCACCGTTTGATTATAAATCGTCAATTATTATTATATATAATACCGGTTTCGCTCATCTCAATATGGCAAATAACATGCATACTACAACGTCGAATTCGTCACAGCACTGACATTTTACGTCATTTCTTTTATGACGTCTAATGTAAAAAAATTCTTATACATTTAAAGAGATATTAAATTAATCAATAAATTGTTGTTCTTAGCCTAGCTTAAAAAGAGTCCAAATATAGTTTATAAACGTACATAGTTTAAACTTGGGTTCTAATTTAGAACATTCATGAACATGTTTACTTAAAGGCATTTGTCTTGTTTAGAGGTGCCGCATTTGTTGTTCATAAACTATTTGTCGATATATATATAATATTCCCAAACAATCAACAGTTACTAACTCAACATTGTTATTGTAATCCTTAGATGATTGTGCGTCGGCGTTTACGACCAATATGCAGAAGGGAAAGGTCAAAAAGGTAAACGTGCGAACTTCATTTAACGACAAACCAACACTGTGACGATATTTTCACTTACCCTTTCCAAAGAAATGCGTTGTTGTATATAGCTAGTAATACTTGAAAATAATGGTAATATCACCATAATATCTTATTAATAACCAATATAACGTTTTGTGCATTAGAAATATAAGAAAGATAATGCATCCATGTTGTGTTATATTTGTTACAAAACATATATTTATTATCCACGAGAAGACAGGCAAATAAGTATGATTTTAGTATGCTCACGAGGCTGTTTATCAGTACATGTGTACACAGATGCAAATGATTGAGATACTGCTTATGCAATAATTTCAATGCAAATCATCAAAAGCATTCGCAAATTTAAGCACACCTTAACCACCACGTTTACATTTCCAGAGAATCATTTTTAAATTCGGACCAGACCATTTACGAAAATACTTCCAAAAGCATTTTGTAAAGTTCAAGGATGAAGTTGATCCGAAAGAAATTTCTGATCATTTGTTTGCAACTGGAGTGATTTCAGTCCGAGATCTGGAAAAGGTCGCCGAAACGCATGGTCGTGGGAAGAAAGTTGATATCATGATCAAAGCCATAGTGCATTCAAGTGTGATAAATGATGTCAACACTACAACAAAGGTTTTAGAAGCTTTTGCACACAATGGCCGCGAAGATTTGTTCAACGATTTTAATGAACACATTCGTAAGTACTGCATCTATTTATTTTTGTTCTGAGAATTTCAGATAATTTGATATTAACATTCAGACATAGGTACATGTACCGGTACGCAAAATTAGAACAAACAATTAGAAACCATGACTGTGGTATAATTTGAAAATGGTCGGAATAAATAAAAAAGTTGATTATTTAAAAAAAATAAAGAAAACTGTGACTATGAATAAAGTAATATTTTACTGTATTACCGTTTGTATTATTACACAATTATTCGGCACGGGAAAAAACACGAGCTTCGCATTAACAATAGCGTTATTAGATAATTATACCAATACTCGACATATTATCTATATCTATATATCTGATATAATTTATCAAGACGAGACACTAATATGTTTTCCTCGATATAAACCTATATATGTGTTGTGTGCTTGAGAATTTGCGTTTAAACTGTGAAATAGAACAAACATTTTTTATTCAGACGACCAAGATGATATGTCGCTCCAAGACGAATTCCCAAAGGAGAGAATACAATCGAGTTTGAAAAAACACGAGCGATTGCTCAATGATGAAATTGATCCTTTGACAATCATTGACGAACTTCTTGAAAGAGGGGTTTTAACATTTGACGAGCATCAAAACATCATGGACATAGACTTCAAGCCTACAAAAATGATGTGCCTTTGCCAATACGTTTTTAAAAAGCCTGCATTCGCATTTTGGGAGTTTTGCCAAACTCTCATTAAAGACCCGATTTACAAGGAGATTGGTAATAGTCTTCTAAGGAAAGGCAATGACTCAGGTAAATATTGAAAGCTGAATTAAAATGTAAGGATTGTTTAAAAAAAAGTGATGACAACGTCAAGGCTGAATAAAAAGAACTTATACAAATATGTTAATGACAAATTACAATTGATATACGGAAACAATACAGTAAGTATTTTGGATCAAAACTAAGTAATCACTATTTTTAGGTGAACCTTCACAGCAAGTTGAAATGGATTTGCGTCTGGATCTTCCATTTAGTAATTGTATTCCGAATACAAATGGAGGTTGGTTTTTATGTTGACGTTTGTTTTGTGCATTGTTAATGTCAATAAAATGTGTGTTTGTAAATGAAAACTTACCGTAATTAATTAATACAAAATGCGTATTTATATACATTTTTTTTATCACAATGTTTGAAAGCTCTTATTTTAAATAAGTCAATTTATCAGTTTAAAATATCCCCTATTTTGCTGAATTCCTAATTCTTGTGACATTTCATATAGTTCACGATACAATTGTTAATATGATTGAATTTCAGACAAAAACGTCACTGAAATAAAGTTTGAACTAGATTCTCAACAACTAGAGAAGATGATAGTCGATGATAATAGCGATGTTGGAAATAATGATGACTTGAAACATGAGGTTAGTACAAACAAGATTATCTCAGAGCTCCAGATAAGGGCCTAACAGCCGTAAATACGCCTTTTTCATGAAGATTTACGCATTTATTTTTATAAACTGGACGTACAATTACAACATTAATATCCATTTTACGCATTTACGAAAAAAATCTGGCCGTTCCGATACGTCTGCGTCAGCGCGGCGTGATTTGTTGGTCTCTAACCTAACGGCGCTTTTCGTTAATTTAAATTACCGAAAAGTTGTAGACTGGGTTCATATATTATTGTCTATTCTGTCGCGTGATTTCCTGTAACTTGTAAATCCGTCAAAAACGATATGTCTGCGCGCAATTGAATGCCGGCTTAACCGAAAGCGGCTCAAAACAACACTTTGTTGTCATATAATAACTACATACGATGTCTTCTAACCATTCTGACATTAAATCTGTAAACCCAGAAAAAGACATTGTCGCCCCGATATTAAACGATTTGATTGCATCGGTGGCGTAAAACGTTAGAATACACGATGGGAAACGGATGAGACAGTGAAATAAGTGTTCATTTACTTAGCTTTGAGAAGCTACATATATTTATTATAATTGCTGCAAATGTTTCTGTAATGTCAGTTATACACCCTTCAATATCCAAGAACACGGGTAGTACAGTACTACCTGTATTGTTGGATATGGTAGTACAGGTACTACTTGATTTTAAGCGTTACTCCTTTTCTTTCTGTCAGTGGCAGTACCGTTACTAATTTCACAAATCCTTATCTGGAGCTCTGTTATCTTCTTTTCATTGTACCGACCATTTGTTTAAACCATCCGATGTATATTCATCAAGTGCTTAGATGCAACATACTGGAGTTTTGGGTCACAAACAAACAACGACGATGAATATAAAAGGCTGTGATTTATTTCTTACTGGATATGAACTAAAATAAATACAGCACGTTACCATAAAGAAAATAAAACTGGTTTACTTATTTGCTTCGTGGTAGATCTACATATTTATGTTAATAAACTCGTTGCATAATTAACTCAAGCACATGTAACAAACTCAAAATAAAATATGTATTCATCGAAGCATTAACGAATTTTATAAGTATTGCAAATCCACAGTGTTTCAATACAAGTATTTGTTTACATGAGATTTATATTTCAACAACAGTCATGCTATAACTTGGAGAACATCGTCTGAAAGCACTGTGTACCGATTGACCCCTTTTCAGGTGTATGGATTCGATTGTTAAAAGATTGTATTACATTTTTGCAGGCAATGGATCTCGGTTTCGATGTCGAAAGTCTCGAATTTTCATCGATCAAAATTAGACTTAGATGTCTTACAGAACAGTCGTTATTAAATCTGAGGGGAAAATCTGAAGAGTCTCTGTTGTATATCGAAAATATTTTGAAGACACTTATTACACAAGAACATTTGGCTTTAATGAGAGAAAAAAACATAGCATCAATGAAAGTAACTGTGTACATTCCCCCTCCAGATGGAAAAAATGGTATGTATTAGATGAATTGTGTTACTTTGTTAATGTTATACATTAATGTATAAATATATTTTTTATTTTAATAAACATATTGGTTGAAAAGAGTATTAACTAATGTTAAAAAGCATGAAACTAAACACAACATGGGCATCTACTATTTGTTTTTCAGTTAAATGCTTGTGCAAGCTAACAAAAGAAGAGATTGTGAAGCACTATACACTGATCGAAAAAGATTTAAAGGACGTAAGCCTGCTAGTCCATGCGATTATGCAACTGGAGGGTCAAACAAAACGGGAGGAATGGTTAGAGGCACAGAATGATGTAGATTCAATCCTTCGATTGATAATAGATGGTGAAGACAAGCTCGTGTGCATGCTAGAAAGGCACTTGCGACAAACTGAGCAGCTGCAGTTGCTGGCAAGAATTACCAGCTATGATGAAACAGGTTAAACAAATTATACCAGGGATAAGCGTACACATATTTTACCAATTGTACCAGAGTGCATATTATTTATAATCAGTCTCTGTAAGTCTACATTTTAAGACTTAAATACTCATAGACATTTGAATGGCCTGAATCCTAAGTGAATTGGTGTTTATAGTATCGTGTTTATTCTTTAGAGCACGTCTTGTCTGCTGAGGATCTCCACCAGCGAAAAGAAATCATATTAGAAGAAATTGAGCCAAGAAAATTTCTAGACATGATTCGCAGAATGGAGGGAAGCGAAGCCATTCTTGATAAGGTGATGACCAATGATGTATCCCGACGAGAACGATGCGAAGAGTTCTTAAAATTCGTGCAGGATAAGCATGCTGAAGGACAGTTTCAAGAGGAACTGCAAAGACAAGATATGACACATTTGATCACTTTGCTCTCATCCAAGGCAACAAACATCAGTGAGTGTTGCTATTCAATTGAAGATTTTAATGTTTCTGTTTTTTACTGTTTCTGCTTATCTTCATTTTATAACGTAAGCAGATATAAAATTAATGCTACTAGCCATATACAATAATGTATTCCCAATTCAAAATACATCTCGGATTAAAAAATATTCATCGTTCCAGACTCGAGGAATGCTGCGAACTTTAGAGAGGCCCTGATTTCTACAATCGGTACAATATGTGAAAATATCGAACCACTTCGATTCAAGAAGTTTATGGTTCGACCACCGGAACTGAGCGAGGACAAATTTGAGAGCATATGTAGAAATAACACTAGGAAGAGTCGAGTATATGCATTGATTGAAGCAATTATCAAAGGACCTTCAATTTTGATCGACAGATTTATGGAGGGTTTAGACGCACTCGAATACCATGGGCTCTTACGACTAATTAAAGAAAACGCGGGTTGGTGTCATTTTACAAATATTGTATAATAAAATGTGTGTGTAATCCACGAATATATCTTTACTTAAAGCCCCATTAACACTAAAAAGAAAACGAATATTTCGTATAATATTTCGTTAAAAAAGAATTGCCATAAACGAATCAGTGTTCCTTATAGCAATGGCCAAAATTTCAGCCCTTTGACACACGAACAGAAAATTGGTACCTGAAAATGTGTTGACCACATCTGGCGTTGAAAGTTTGGCTATTGCCATAAGGAATACTGATTTTTGTATGGGTTAACTTTATTTTACTTACTATTTTACGAAATATTCGTTGATTTTGAGTTGTTATGGGGCTTTAATTGTCTGCAAGTGGTGCACGTCACAAATGTGTCAATTAGCTGTTGTGCTCTGTTTAGAGAAATACCGAGATTGTCCTCGACTAATGGGAAGACTCGAAGGCGAAGTATTTACGATCGGCGGCACGTTTCACATCAACTACAAGAACTGTGGTAAATACAAGAACTTTACTGATTTTTGTACTTATAACACACAAGCCTTTGCGTGATATGGGAACGCAATCTATCATTTTGTCTCTTGAAATCGTTACTATCTACAAAAGAGAAAAAAAAAGATTGTCCATCTGGTCCAGTTAACCTGCCATAAATTGTTTCAAATCTAGTTTTCAAATAAGTGCATGTATTTTTATTGCATGCAAGTCTTAAATTTTTGTTTCATTTTATTGATTCCAGATAGTGATCCCGAATCGCAACTTCAGGTGTACCTAAATCTCCAGAAAAAAATGTCTTGTCCAAAGATCGATACTGAATTTCTAGATGGCATTGAAGACCAACAAGGATGTAACGCTATTTTACGGGATGCAAGAATTTCTGAATGGATAAGAATGCAGCAGCAACAAGGTCAGCCTTTGCACTGTTCAGAGGGTATTTATGGATATATGATTTTTATGCAAAGAAACTTCCAAAAATATATATAAGGGCTAATTGTCATTTATTGTACCTTATGAAAAAATGAACACTCTATCCCCTTATTCAATGATGCATATATGATACGATTTACAGTGGTATTTGTGGCATTCCTAAGTATTATCAATCGTATAGTTAATAAGTATGTTGGTATTTAAACAGGTTCTTTCTTTGCAAAAACTCAAGATAAGATTGATTATTAAAACATTGGTTGAACACGTTTTTGAATGCTTCGTTGTAATAAATAGTCTTAATATAAATAATCTAAAGAACATAATGCAATTTAATTGATCATTAATTGGTTAATAATATAAGTAAACCATGTCGATTTGTTGAAGCAACTAGAAGCACATTCTGGTCTAACTGGTAACAGCTTTCCGGTATCAATATGAACAACCGGTAAATACTGGTATGTGTTCCAAAATAGAATGTTTCTGTATCTTATGTTTACATTTTCATATTTTAGGCAATGAATGTAACAGTAATCTTTCGACAGAACCAAGTGACATTTGCACGCCGTCCCAGCCAAATGTTCATGAACACTCAGAAAAGCAGTCAGAAGAGACAATGACGACAAGTTCCCATGCACCAACTATTACACCTAGGCTTAATAGTCCATATCCATCAGAATACGAGGACATAACGCCTCCAATTACGCCGAATTTTCAGCTAACTGTACCAAGCAGACCATATAAACGAAAAAGACTCAAATCTCTATCGGATGGAAGTAATTCGAACATGTCTTCTCCGTCATCGTCAAACAGCCGATCTCCAACCCCTGCTGCGACTAATTCAATGCAAAGTAGAACCAAAGTGTTTCAAACTGGTGAACAAAGGTACCCAAATAATCCGAACAAGCGTGAAGCTTTATGGGGTAATCTGTTACCAGTTATTATTAAGTATCAACTGGATCAAATGCATGACAGCTAATACACTGGTTATAATGTTCGTTTACGATTAGCAATATCATTTGACCGCATGTCAATTAAGATTTTAAGAATCGTTTTAGCTTCATTGAACAGAACACGTAAAATTTATTTTGTAACATGTTCAATTATCCTATTACCAGATGAAAATCGATTACCAGATGAAAATCGATAGTATAACAACAATCGTATAAACTTGAGCTTTATACTATCGCTATTTTTAAATCACACTCGGGGTTTTCCAAAATATTACGGAAGAAAAAAATCGTCAAAAAAATGAGATATTTGATAACTATTAATGGAACAAGGGAGGAAATAATAGGATAAATAAAATATAATGTGAGTTTTTTATAAAGATCAAGTTTATCATGCTCGCGCTACCATGGCTACCTTAGCCTCGCATGGTAAACTTGATCTTTATCCAAAACTCACATTATATTCTCTATTTATCTTATTAAATGTTCAAGTTATTTGGTTTGTATTATTGACGCTTGTGTTGTCGTTGCTTCTGTTTCTGTTATGAAACGGTGCAGGGCCTGTTACGGCCTACGGGCACCGGGGGTAGGGGGTGCGCTTATTGTACTGATTTGAATCACTCGACTGTATAAGCGCCAATTACGTCACTTGACATAAAGATAATTCCAGTCAACGGTCGTTTCTATAAAACATGATTTTGCATCGACTGTCCCAAGGCAGTGATCCCAGTTTAAGTTGTGATTAGAGCACTAGTTCTTCTATCAGTTTGATTACGTAGCGTTCGTCTGTGGATGTGTAGTCGTTTGTAATAAAGCGGGCTGCTTTGCATTGGAAATATGCGAGCTTTATTATGTATTTTGCCAGATAATGGTCCCATCTGATGAGAACATAGTCCATTTAGTATCTAACTAGGGATACGCATTCGGTTTTCTTGCAATCTTTGGTACGTTGTCTAAGGTTTCTTATAAGAACAGCCATGACGGAGTTTGCTGTATCATAATCTGCTACTTTAGTTACCGGTATGTCTGATGACAATTTTAAATCTCGCTGTGAACGAGGTCAAGGTTCGAATTTTCGCTGAACTGTTTTGAAATTTCACGCCATGGTGTATATAAGTGAGAGGATTTACAGTTAATACTCAGGAGTTAGCACTTTTTAGGTGTTTAACGGATTTAGCACGTGTCGGTCAATATTTCAATTTCCTGAAGTTTTTTAAAGATTAAGTGGTATCTTGTTGAGTACTGATTTTTTTCTACATAGAAGGCAATCATCTGCGAATAAACGGTCTTTGGACTTAATTGATGGTGGTAGCTGGTTGTTATGATACACGAAGGGGACGGTTACGAGCATTGTGCCCTGGGGTAGGCCATCATTTGTTTGGTTGCCCGGGTTGACTTAAGTTTGAACAAGGGTCGATACGGCCGATGCTTGTTGTTTTTCACAGTTTTCAGTACGACATTTGATATACCCGAGTTCAGACATCAGTAGGGAGTTTTGTTTTTGCACATGAGTTGGCTTTTTTTCTGAGCTTTTTGTAAAGATAGAGCTGTATAATTCGAAAACTATTTGAGCTTTATCTTTGCTTCAGGGTTAAAGTATTCATTTAAGTTACATGAGGGGATATGCCAACTCAGTCTTGGAGTTTGGAGTTAAAGTATTTCCAAAAATGGTTGATAACTTCATCGAAATCTTCTTGTTTAGTTGTGTTTACCTATTCCACCTCAGCTCACTTAAATTCTCGTTTACAAACGTTTTGGTGGTATTTTAAGGATGTCTATCTATTTGTCCTTTTTTAATCTTATATAATCTTGCTTTTTTCTTGATAAGTTTTATTCGTGCGTCTATTTAACCTTACTACTGTGTTTTTATTTTTAAATGTTGAGATGGAAAGTGTTTGTCCATCATATACTTGATGCTATTTTTCAGTATGTACAAGAGGTCTATAGCATGGTGATTTTTCATGAATATGAATTTTTCGGACAATTCCTCTCTTACTCTATTACCAACAGTCTAGTTCACTTTAGTGAATACACCAATTTGATTTTGCTTGTTGGATATTACACAGGGTTTTGATGTTGAAATATGTTACCGCCATTGAATGGTAACTAATTCCTGGGATGCTAGTGCATATCTAGGGTTGGTTTATTTGTGATGTTTCCACCTCGGTAGGGTTATGATTTTGTGGGGGTCCATGTTTGATTGAGATTTTATTTACTCTAGTTGCATGGTTGCATAAGGTGTGGTGGTGTTTACTTGCTTGTTTCTCAATTTATATTAATGCAGTAGAAGTCGCCCGCCAAGATGATGTGTTTTCTTTGCCCAGTTCTAGTTAGATTAGTCAACGAAGTATCTAGTTGCCTGTGAACAGCCATCTTTCAATGCGTCATTTAGAATAATAAAGAGAAAGATCCTTGTTTCCATTCAGTTTCAACATGTGTATTTTGCAGTTTGTTGCTAATCGAGTTTGTTCATCAACTAGGAGTTCTTGTTTGACTCCTACGAACACACCTGTTTTAGTTGAGCGATCATATCTGAATTTTTGTTTTACTTTAACATGATGTGATTGCATCCTTTAAATGCTTCATTCACTGCTTTGATCTCTATAAACAATGACTCAATAAAGTCAGGTGTTTGCAGTAAATGCGTGTCTATGTTCACGAATTCTTTTACAGTCTACAGTGAGAAGTCTGAGGTTCGTGTTTGCTGGAATGCTTCTAGATTATTATTGTATTTATATGACTTATTTATATAAGATGAACGTTATTGTCAATGTTTTTTTTTACTCTGTAAACCATACTTTCTCATTAAGGGATTTTTATTGTCATTCATAAAGATGCAACACAATTATACATTCTTCTGCTATGTTTGTTAAGATCGGTTGAAAATGACCTCAGTTGTTTTAACATTAAATGACTTTCATAGTTCCATTCTGTTACACAATGCAGAAACGTCCCAGGGATTCACATCAATTTTAATTGTAGCAAATTTGCAAAACAACTTCATAATATGTTATATGTATTTAATATTTTTTTATTTGTAATGTTGATGTGTTAAAATTATTGTTATTCTATATGAGATGTGTTACGGAAATAAAAACTTTTTTTCTTTTTTTTAATGAACACAAATTGTTTCCCATTTTAATAAAGCGGTTTAAAAATAGATATCTGCAAAATCTCAATGGAACCTTTCTAATATTAAGTAAAGCAGTTAATACATTGAGAAAATGTACAAATAAGCGTCTAACAAATAATCCAAAACTCAACAAGAGATACCTATAAAAAAATGTTTAGGTCACAAAAAAATAGGGTTGGTCGGGTAAGTAAAATCAAACACAATATTTCACAACTTATTATTCTTCTCAAGTGTAAATGGCATTGAATGTACTTATTCCCAATGATCAATTAAATTATCAATTTAATCTTAATAGGCTAATTAAATTCACTGTAGTTGAAATCAGAAATGTATATTTAATATATCCAAGTTTAGACATTTGAAATAAATTTGAAACAAAAATGGAGATGTAAACTTCATATCCTTCAGTGATATGGCCCATAATCTTGAATATAAAACTGTGTATTGTACATTTTTATTGTATTGTTATATTTATTTTTGTAGTTATTTACATGATTGACATTAACTAGTATTGTAGAAATTATTTTATTGATAAAACTGCGTATTATACATTTTTTTTTCTAAAGTCATTAACATGATTAACATTTCCTAGTACTGTAAAAATTATTGTTTTAATTCTATGATTTATAATTTTAAACTGTTCACCGTTAGAAAGCTTTTTATTTTTAGTTTAAACCTTTTTATTTTCGCTCGATTGCATTTTAAGTACTTACTACTTATTTGAAACGCTCACCCGTCCGTTTCCTGGTGTCTTTGGGGGAGATCTAAAGAACGCCTCCACAGTGGGGATCGAACCCGTGACCTCTGGGTCGCTAGGCAGACACCATATCCATTTCACAATGGCGACATTTAGACAGTAGTACCAGTATTATTTGACATCTTCAATATTTATTTTAAAATTGTATGAAACATTTCAAATTGTTTGATTATGTAGAGGCGTAACCTTATGTTAGTGTAGGAAAATATAGGATTACTGAACCATGTACCCATATCATATATGAATACATTTTTGCAATAGTTTAGTTTTTATTCACTGGTGTTGCCAGTTCTTAATTTTTGGTATTTTACTTGATCCAATGTTAGAAAACCTGAACAATTAAAGCTAACAAGAAATTGTATTGTATAAGATACCATAGATTTATGTACTTGATGACCTCTATCATAATGCATTTTTATTAGCTCACCTGAGCACAAAGTGCTCATGGTGAGCTAGTGTGATCGCTTTTTGTCCGTCGTCCGTCGTCAAAATTTACCTTGTGAACATGCTAGAGCCCACGTTTATTGTCCAATCTTCATGAAAAAACTTGGTCAGAACATGTTTCCCAATGATATCTTGGACGAGTTCGAAAATGGTTCCGGTTGGTTGAAAAACATGACCACCAGGGGGCATGGCAGTTTTCCTTATATGACTAAAGTAAAACCTTGTGAACACTCTAGAGGCCACATTTCTTGTTCAATCTTCATGAAACTAGGTCAGAACATGTGTCCCAATAATATCTTGAGTACGAAAATGGTTGCGGTTGGTTGAAAAACATGGCTACCAGGGGGCGTGGCAGTTTTCCTTATATGGCTATTATAAAACCTTGTGAACATGCTAGAGGCCACATTGATTGTCCAATCTTCATGAAACTTGGTCAGAACATGTGTCCTAATAATAACTTGGACAAGTTCGAAAATGGTTCTGGTTGGTTGAAAAACATGGCTTCGAGGGGGGCGTGGCACTTTTCCTTATATGGCTATAGTAAAAGCTTGTTAACACTCTAGGAGTCACATTTTTTGTCCAATCTTCATGAAACTTGGTCAGAACATTTGTCCCAATTAAATCTTGGCAGAGTTACAAAATGGTTCCGGTCCGTTGAAAAACAAGGCCGCCAGTGAGGCGGGTCAGTTTTCCTTAAATGCCTATAGTAAAACCTTGTTAACTCTCTAGAAGTCATATTTTAATCCAATCATCATGAAACTTCGTCATAACATTTTTTCTACATATATCTCGGCTGAGTTTGAAAATGGTTCCGGTCCGTAAAAAAACATGGCCGCCATGGGCGGGGCAGTTTTTCTAATACGGCAATAGTAGCTACAGTAAAACCTTTTTTTACACTGTAGAAGTCACAATTTTATTCCAATCTTCACGAAACTTAGTAGGAACATTAGTTCTAAGGATATCTTGGCTAAGTTCGAAAATTGTTGCGGTTCGATAAACAACATGGTCACCAGGGGGCGGGCAGTTTTCCTTATATGGATATAGATCTAGTAGCTATAGTAAAACATTGTTAACACTGTAGAAGTCACATTTTTAGTCCAATCTTCATGAAACTTGGTAGGAACATTTGTTCTAAGGATATCTTGGCTGAGTTTGAAAATGGTTGCGGTCCGGTGAAAAACATGGCCATCAGGGGGCGGGGCAGTTTTCCTTATATGGCTATAGTAAAACCTTGTTAACACTCAAGTTTTACGTAAATACTACTCAGGTGAGCGACCAGGGCCACCATGGCCCTCTTGTTAATGTTTATTATCACAGCAAATGACAAAACATGTAGTAGCTGCATCACCCTTCATTGGGTGGGTGAATATTTGGAAGGTTTTAGGTTGGCTTTGTAACTTTTTAATGTCTGGAGGAATTGTAATACATTTAGAACATCTGATGTTTATTTTTCGCTAGACGATGTGAAAATTCACAAGCTCCTTGTGAAAGGTCAAAGTCACAATTCAATCTCAAAAATCATGATTTTTTGTTAAAGCTCTATGACATTGTATTGATTAGAAGTTTTTTAACAATATTTGATTATTATTCCCCATGAACAGACAATGTGTTGTGTACAACCCTGCACTTAAAAGTTGTCAAGGATTTTTATCTTTATTTATTATTTTATTGATCTTATATATCCCCCTGAAAAGCAAATAATTTGGGGGAAGCCTTGTTTATTGCAAGAAAGTAAGAGTAATTTGATTTTAATTTTTGTATCCCCTGGACCTATTTTTGTACATATAACAAGAAAACAAACATGCAGTGAGATGTAAACCCACCTTGGATCTGTTTCTTAGTATAAAAACAGTTACAAGATTCTTATAAAAAAAGTTAAAGATTTTCTGAACAGCTTTATATCTGTATTCTTAAAGGTGAGAATATTCTTCCAACAAGTACAATGCTATTCATATTTAATGTATTCAATGCATATCAGATATGTATGAATGCGATACTGGAACAATATAACATTTATTAAAGCTCGACAAAATTGACATGGCACTCGTGCATTTAATAACAGCATAACTTGTATTCTTGGATCATTGGCTATATTTGCATTCGGTTTTGTTTGTGCACGTTTGCATGATTATAACAAGGCCATAACAGTTTACTTTGTGAAGAATGTTTCAATCGATTTAAATTGCTTCCAAAACGGAAATAAATGATTTCATCGTAACGGTAGTTTAATATATCAATGCATAAAGGTCAGTGACAGATTAATATTAGCAAGCTTTATCAAGAAATATCCTGAACTTTTATATTATATGCATGAATATTTTGTAATCTTTATAATCAAAGCGTATTAATAAAAAATAATTATGAATGGGTCTTTGGTTATAATTTGTACCAAAATCAAAATATAAACACCAGCTTTCTTATGCAAAGATGTTCCCAATGCTCCTCGAACGGACTTTGGTGTCTTTGAGAAGGGCAGATATATTATAAAGACAACACAACTCTAGAACTGTATGACCAACTATGATGATAAAAATGAATGCCCTTGACCTGGCAAAATATATCTTGGAAAAGAATCTTTGAAAATTTGAAAACAATCTTTAAATTAAGTGTCATGAAACACTAGCAATTAGTGAACAAGAAAAGAAAATGGAATTGATAGACAGCGCAGAACGTTTGACATATACTTTTCACATGATTTGTGGGGGCAATATAAAAATCATATATATATATTTAAGTGTTAATTCCATATAATACTCATTTATAACATAAGCATTATCTGTGACTGCCTCTTGGTTTCTTCATATATATGCACAGCCTGAATTTGACTTCGCAGTGGAAAACTTCGATTAGTGCTAGCTTTGCATCATAAGAAATGGCCTTAATAGTCTCAGAGTCATGGCCTATGATTTGCCTCTGAAAATAACAATAAAAAAACATTATTAATATTAAAAAAACGTCTTAGAATGCCTTTAATTAATTCAAAGTTTATAAAATTATCTCAACATAATCAATGTTATAAAATGTACATAATAATACATACAAAGCATTTTAGAATAAATACTATCCCCATCCTTCAATAACTCTATTTACAGCATTATTTTTGTTTAAAACCAATGCTGACCAAACATAGACTTTATCACAATAGTGACAAAGAACACACCCCGAAATTGTTTATTGGTTTATGCTCCATATGATGTTACAGAATGTCTAACTTGAAAAAGGGGCATTGCTGTTATAATTTTTAATGTAGGATATCAAAGGGTACATGCACAACTTATCATAAGGAAGAATGCCTGCAAATAATTGCAGCAACTTAAATTCAGACCTATTTAATAATCATTTAGCAAACACTCCTTTATATGTACATGCGGAAACGAGGTTGAAAATGTTGAGCATTACTTTTTTCGATGTTCTACTTAAACCCTGCGCTACGACCATTTCATCCCCTTAATTGTGAACTGCTCCTTTTTGGGAAGCCCTTATTAAATAATGAAACAACACATTTATTTTTAACGAAGTTCAAAGATATATTAATGCGACACAACGATTTTTAATTAGCTTACTATATTATTATGTTTGACAAGACTTTTTACTTTCCTTATTACTTACGTTATTTTTATCATTATACATAATATTTACCATTATATCATTATTATTATTATTATTACTTATTACTTATACTTTTACTTATAAGTTATTATTATAATAATGGTAGTGGTGATAATCATAATAATAAAATAACTATAATTATTGTTATTATCACTATAATACTATAAACTAGAATAATCATATCCCTAATTAATTCATTATATTTATTGCGTTTTGTGTTTTGTTCTCTCTGTGGATGCTGTAAAGGACATAATTTAATTTGTGTATATTTTTCACCATTATAATAAGTTAAACTTTCCCATGGGAAAGACCCCCGATAATGTTGTAGAACTTAAGGTCTCAACCTTTTTCTATTATGTATTTTTGGACAATATGTATCAATTTGTATAAATGCCATAAATATGTTTAAAGTTAAAGGTATGGCTATCCTCTGGGTGGATCTGACAAAGGACATGTCTTGGCAGCCTTACATCCAGAGTATAACAAGAAAAGAAAACAGTACACTTGGATTCCTCCACAGGAATCTAAGGATACGCAACGAGAATGTTTAAAGTGCCGCCTACTTTTCCCTTGTTCGCCCACATTTGGAATAGTGTAGCACGGTTTGGAATCCATATCAGAAGGGCCAGATTTACAACCTGGAGATGATCCAGAGAATGTCAACCAGGTATGTGACGAACCGCTACCATAACACCAGCAAAATCACATTAAAGAAGAGACTCGTGAACGCTGTAGATGCATCATCTACTGCCCAATAATCATAAAACCTGCTTAGAACATGTTTCTCACTTTGAAACTTGGTCATGTGTGGCACAAAGTAGGTTACTAGGTCAAATTAAAGAAAAAGCTTGTTGGCGCTCTAGAAGCCACATTTATTGCCAAGTCTTCACAATACTTTTATCAGAATGTTCCCAATTATATCTCAAGCAAGTTGGTAATTGGGTCATGTGGTGTAAAAAGTTAGCTCTCCATGTCAAAAGAAAAAGCCTATGAACACTCTTAAGACCAAACTCATTTACAAATAGTCATGCAGTTCGGTCTGAACCTTTGTTCTTATGATTTCTGTGCCGGGAATGATAATTAACGTCCACCGAAGAACCAGGCTGTCATGAGACGGGCAGTTTGTCTCATCTGACTGTAGTGAAACCACCAGAGCTAACAAAGATTTAAATAATGCAAACTTTAAAAATTATTTTATATGAAACCGCAATGTGACGTTAAATATTTAGTGCGTAACATCGTCAAGTGGGTGTTGTATCTTGACAAAATAACCCATATTAGAATAGCATTGAGGCTTATGAACATGCCTGGGAAACAGGAAGTGAAATGATCACTCAGGAGACACTCTTGTAGAACTGTTAATTTTAAGTTTTTTATTAGGGACTTTTAATTAAATCGAACGCATTACCTCCAAATCTAAGGCACAGCAAGGGGAACAAAAACAACACATGGCACGGTTATACATTAAAATCTTTTTGTGACATCTTGTAGGAAATTATCAAGTTAGCATATATGAAACCACTTGTTTGATTGCGTTTTATCAACAATATTTACATGCAATGGTTCTACGGCCAGGAAAACCTCGACGCCTCTCGCAAAACACGCCATCAACTTTCACACAAAAAATCAAATTCACTACCGACATAACCAAACATCGATTTCTCGATCCTGTCTCGCACATATAGGGGGACAAATTTGTGACTGATATCTATTCTTACCAAAAGAAAAGTACCTAGTTTATACTACCTGCCACCACCTACACTGCTGCGACAACATTCCATTGGCTCTTTATATAAGACAGATATGCATCCTTAAAAGTGACTGAGCTGCGAACACAATATCTATTTTAATAGCTTTAATTTAAACATATTTATATTAGATCGATTGCATAGAAAGCATAAGGCTTATTGAAAACGCTCTCAGGTTCGTTTCCTGGTTAGAACCAGTACTTGGTGTCTTTGAGGGAGAACTTAATAAAGCTCCCTCAGAGGAACTAGGCGGACAAGATATCAACTAAGTCACAGCGACCTTATGAATACGTTTGCATGAAACCATAGCAAACAAGTACCACATGCTATAGCATCGAATAGAGAGAAATTACTCGTAATTAGCCACTCATTGTTTAAGATTGAGGTATCAAGCAAACTTCAAAGAGTAGTCTTTGAACCTTACAGAACAAACGCCCCATGTAACACTGCTCGTCGTCAAACGTGCAAGAGGATGCAACCAACAATCAAAGTACTGACAGTACTGGTGTGACAATGCTTTTGAAGAGGATGGATATAAAAGTATTAATTTAAGTGTATCTACATCACCACAATTGTATGTGGGTACGAAAATTTGTGTACGAAAAAATGTGGGTACGAATTTTTTGTGTACAAAATAAAATTATGTCAAACAAATTGGGTAAGATAAAAAATTGGAAACGAAAAAAAATTTGGGTACGAAAAAAAATGGGTACGAAAAGTTTTGGGTACGAAAAAAGGCATTATCCCCTCTTTTGGTCCGCGGACCAATCTATCTTTGATGCTTCTTTGGTAACTGGTATATTGATTTTTCTCTAGCGTAAGAATATAATATTTTCTCTGTCCTATTTTCGTTTGCGTATGAATACAGTATTATAGTTATTACGATAGTAGATTCTGTTTCATCATTTTCTTCAGAAATGCTGTTGATTCCGTAAGTGAACATATTTTTGAGAAAAAAGTTGTATTCTAATATACTCCCGTTATTTGGTCCGGGTGAAATAAAAAATATTAGCATTTCATTGTGTATTATATAAGCGGATCAAATAATCAGAATATATTATAGAGGTGCAGACTCCTTTGGTCCGGACCAAATAACGGGAGTATATATATAGCGGGCGCGATGCTTTTACATCCAACATTTATTCATCATGCAAGGAGTGGAACTTTCCGGAAAAGGGGTTTCTTTGGGGGTAATATTTTTTTTAACTGGGGCTTGGTATTTGGGGGGGGAATGCCTTAATGATTTAAAAATAAATTATTAACATTTTCAAATATTATGAATTGGCGGACCAAATAACGGGAGTATATATAGAGGCGCAGAACTGTTTTGGTCATGACCAAATAACCTGAATAAATATATAGCGAGCGCGATGCTTTTACATCCAACATTTACCGGTATTCATCATGCAAGGAGAGGAACTTACCGGAAAGAGGGTTTCTTTGGGAGGTCATATTTGTTTAAAACTTGGGCTTGGTATTTTTTGGGGAAGTGTCTTAAAGATTTCAAAATGAAAAAATAGCAGTTTCAAGTATTTTGAATGAGCGGACAAAATTACGGGAGTATATAGAGAGGCGCAGAACTCTTTTGGTCCGGACCAAATAACGGGATTATATATATAGCGAGCGCGATGCTTTTACATCCAACATTTATTCATCATGCAAGGAGAGGAACTTTCCGGAAAGAGGGTTTCTTTTGGGGTACATATTTTATCAAACTGGGGCTTGGTATTTTTGGGGGGAAGTGTCTTAAAGATTTTAAAATGAAATAATAGCAGTTTCAAGTATTTTGAATGAACGGACCAAATAATGGGAATATATATAGAGACGCAGAACTCTTTTGGTCCGGACCAAATAACGGAAGTATATATAAAGAGAGAGCGCGATGTTTTAGATCGAACATTTGTTCATCATGCAAATAGAGGAACGTTCCGGAAAGAAGGTTTCTTTGGGGGTCATATTTTATAAACTGGGGCTTGGTATTTTTGGGGGGAAGTGTCTTAAAGATTTTAAAATGAAATTATTAACATTTTAAAGTATAATGAATGGTCGGACCAAATAACGGGAGTATATATAGAGGCGCAGACCTCTTTTGTTCCGGACCAAATAACGGGAGTAAATATATATAGATCGAACATTTGTAAATCATGCAAGGAGAGGAACTTTCCGGAAAGAGGGTTTCATTGGGGGGTCATTTTTTTTTAAACTGGGGCTTAATATTTTGGGGGGTAAGTGTCTTAAAGATTTTAAAATAAAAATATTAACATTTTCAAGTATTATGAATGGGCGGACCAAATAACGGTAGTATATATAGTGTCGTAAAGATTTTAAAATGAAATAATATCCATTTCAAGTATTTTGAATGAGCGGACCAAATAACCAGAGTATATATAGAGACGCAGAACTCCTTTGTTCCGCTTGCTGCAGAATTACCAGAAGCGCGGACCAAACAATTGGAGACTTGCATGGGCTAATGAGCTTCGACAGGGCACGCAGAAAATACACCACACTGCGTTTTGGAGGTAAACCGCAGTTCACAGTTAAGATGTTTTCGGTCAAGGTTTAATAGGGTTTTACTTTTAGATAAGATCATATTATTTTCACTGACATGCAGTTGTATTTGAGATGGAAACACGACAACATCGGCGGGAGGTAAATAAAAAATGGAATTAATTGGATAGGCAAATAAGGTAAGTTTATTTCAAATAATTACGGAATAAACTGAAGTATTTTTAGAAACAGACTATAGATCATGTCTACTTTTTTCCTAGTTTCCGGAAACAGACAGAATAAGCCGAAGTTGATATTTATTTACATCCGGACTACTTTCTTCTAAATAAGAACGTGGTCTATTTGTCTTGTCAGGCGATGTCATCGGACAGAACCACCTTATCCGGTTTGCCAGTAGGATGTCGAGATAGGCAATCCGTTGCTTGGTTTTGACGCCAGGAATATAAACCATCTTAAAACTGTAACAGAGTGTTTTTTCTTTTAGGTTTCGAAGGCGCGTGTTGGAAATATCCTCAACTGTTCTGTCACCAAGAATTTTCAACAAAGGTTTGTGATCAACAGCGACCATCTGTTGACTGCAACCAAGAACAAAGAATTTCGCCTTGTCTAATGCATCAGCCACAGCAAACGCTTCTCCTTCAATCGGGGAAAACCTGGATTCTGCAGAATGCGTGAAACGACTCCCGACAAGAGTGACCTTCCAACCATCTTTGCAGCAGAAAGGAGTTGAAGATGCACACAAACAGTGCTTCTGTAGCAACCAAAATCCAAGTCCATTCTTAGACCAGTCTGTCGCTAAACAAGTAAGTTTGTTTGTTATTCTCACACCCATTTATATTTCGTCAGCTATGACCCGTTTTGACTCATCAAATGCCTTCTGCAGTTCAGCAGACCAGTCAAACACATGTTCAGTAGCTGACGGAACGGCAGCATTTTGTCCGCCATGCTGAAGGCGTATACGACATGGTTAACAAGACAAAACCATGAACGTATGTCTGTTATGTTGCGCGGTGTGTGGAAGTCTAGGCTAGCTTGAAGGAAATTTTTGTATGGCCTTACGGTGTCTGGCGTAATCTCAAATCCAGCGAATTTGACGGTGTCCTCAGCGAATGTGAATTTTTTGGGGTTCAATGTGATGCCATTTCTGCCACATATGTCAAGCAGCTTAGCAGCTTGGAAAAAACTCTCCTCTATTGAGTCAGACTAAAGGAGGACATCATCTATGCATTTTGTTTTGTTTGGGATATCGGAGACTAGCTCGTCATATCGGCGAGTATAACCATCACCAGAGGCCACGTATCCCTTTGGAGCTGTTTTGTATCGATAGCGCCCCCACGGCGTGATGAGCGTAGTAAGATGGCGATCTTCTTCGCGTATAGGGACACTATGGTACCCGTTCTAGGCCGTTTGGGATTGATCGAGCCTGGTGAAATGGCGACGGCGTGTGATGAGTTCCGCGGGTGGCATGGGCATTCAACGCTCGGAAGTCAACTGTTCTGCGAGGTTCACCATTCTTTTTCGCACAGACAACCATTATGTCACACCATGTTACAGGTTCGCCAACGGGTACCGGCTCGATAACTCCAAGACGTACGTCTTGGTTTAGGCCAGATTTGACCGACTCTCGCCAGTGGATGGGGACAGGAATCGGTGTGTGGTGGGCAACAGGTTCCGCTGTATGGTCAACCATAAGCTTCATCGGGGGGGGGGGTGTCCATCAATAGAAGAGGTTGATGCTCTCATTTGTTGAAGGTGCTAGATTTATAATATTTGAGCAGGAAAGCTTTCAAGTGTGGCAGATTATCTTGAGTTGCGGGGTATGGGAGCGATGTGTGTGGGATTAGGGGTAGCCGGCGTCGGGGATATTCGCAAGTTGACAGGGATTCCTTAGTGTGGTTACCGCAGGATAGGGCATCAATTGCATGATCACCAATGACAGGGAATATTTCATGGATGATGCCGAGGGCTACACAGGCTTAACGACTGAGGAAGTCTGTCGGCAGCATCGGTGATGTATGTCATTTGCATAGTTTTCATAGTTTCGCCTGCTTCATTGGTTGCACTGAGGCGCAGTACTGTAGCACCCATGATATTGATTCCCACATTAGTAGCTGTGTGCATCCGAATGGTTACTGGAATAAGGTCTGACTCACGAAGCCCTAGCCAGTGTATCACCTTCAGACTGGCAAGACAGCTCTGACATCCGGTGTCGGCCATGGCAGAGATCGTGGCTGAAATAGAGCGGTCATGTTTCAAGGTAAACCCAAGTGCTTTATATAAAATAGGTGAGACTTTAACAGTAACATTAACGAATGGCTGCGTTTTTTATCTTTATTTGACCCATGTGTCACTGAGTTTATCGTACACGTGGTGATAAATGCATAGTGATCGTTCAATGCCAGATTTATCTAGCGAATATGAATTATCAATAATGCACATGTTATCAACAGCACATAAAGCATCAAATATAGCACTGTTAGACATGTGACTAGCTTTATTAGGCCTGTCTTGACTGCGGCACACGCTTTCAAAGTGGTGCTCACGATTGCAATGCTTGCATGTCTGTCCATATGCCGTGCATTCTTGCCGACGAATTCGCGCTGGAGCATCCCGGCCGTGACCCTTCTTGCCGCAATAGCCACATAGTTCTAGAAGCTTGTTATGTGATTGGGTGTAGGAAGCGGATTTAGTCCTGTAGGAACTGCTTGCTGCATCCACCGCGTGAGAGTCCACGAGTCTGGTGGCGGAACGTTTGCCAGCCTCCAGGGCCTCTACGAACTTTAACACTTCCTCCAGGGTCATCTCCTGATTGTTGTCACCCAGCAAGTCCAGTTGGATTTCAGGATCAGCAATACCTCTTGTCAGAATATCGCGA
The DNA here is from genome assembly GCF_020536995.1 of Dreissena polymorpha. Classification (NCBI taxonomy): domain Eukaryota; kingdom Metazoa; phylum Mollusca; class Bivalvia; order Myida; family Dreissenidae; genus Dreissena; species Dreissena polymorpha. The sequence continues at coordinate 27,986,074 of NC_068365.1, read as the reverse complement.
AGGATTGCATCGGTATAATTGACATTGTTAGCGCATGATGGACATGGTATTGTGAATTTGCATACACTTGCTTGTCCTCTTATAAGGACACCAAAGCTGCGAACAGTTATTTAACACGATCTTGTCGCATGTTGTGCAAGGCTACTCTGGCCACCATGGTGCTTTCCTCCCGAACTGCCAGCGTTTTGAAAACTGCTAAGACCTCTGCCTCGGATTTTTCAGATGAGCGTTGGAGGTCCCGGCGTAGGGGCTCAGCATAACCTTCAAGTAGCTGGATTACTTTAGGGCGCCCTACTAATTTAGTTGCATGGGCGAAGTCGTTCCACCTTGCCCGCTGAAGTAATGGTAGATCGTTTGAACCTCTCCACTTTGGCTTCAGCACTCGGTGCGTGGATCATTGAATGTGCTGTTATAAGTGCTGACACTATGGAGGCCTCTGCGTGTTCTGCATCCGGGGATCGGGCATTGTACTTTGAGCATGTTGGTTGATGCTGTAGATCACGGTGTTTATAAATAAGAACGTGGTCTATTTGTCTTGTTTATTAAACATCGACAATGTACACCGTCTGAAAATAAAACGAATTACATTGAATACTTGTTCTGAAAGTACAGTAGTCATAAAGAGTACACCATACATGCGTATGAAAGAATAATTAAGGACTGTTCCCCATTTAAAGTCAAGACATAGAATAATCGTATATCTTCTATATATTTTTTTACTGTGAAGGACCGGGCCTAATGCAATTTTTTTTATATAATTTCAAGAATATATAGTACTGTTCCTATACACAATTATACATGATCCGCGGACCAAAAGAAATGGGGTACGGGGAAGCATTACCCGTGGGGAACTTGACACTTTCAACGAAACTGGGAGGCGGGTTAGATTCTCGATCAAATCTAAAAATAACTACGTTTGGGGTTTTCCCAGCGTCACAGCGTTTGCAGTGCCACCTGGCAGTTTCGTGTCTGGTTCTTGTCTCGAACCTCTCGATAAATTTGAAAGAGGACGGGAACCGAGCTTCTTTTACTTTTAATAATGATAATCAGCGAGGTATGTCGATGGAGAAAATTTAGCAAACTCAATCGGCCTGGCTCGGTATTTTACATACCGGTAGGTCGCCATAGTGAAGAATTTTGTCATGGTATGATATCTACATTTCAAGCCATATCAGGCACCATTGCGTCCATCAATGGTACTCATAATTGCTTAACAGATGATGCAGTTCACCTCATGACGTTTTGACAATCAACACATTGTTGACAAAAACTTTTAAAAGGCATTGATTAAACAGACCCACCCGAAACCATAGTCCACTGTTGTATCGAGGTAAAAACTGGTCAGACAGAAGCCTTCGAGAGACTTACTTTATAAAGCGGAATACAACATTTAATTACATTAGAATAAACTAGAAATTATAATGTGTCACAGACACTCATACTGATGCCATCACGTGTTACTTAAAGGAACTAAACTGTTCTCAGGGTGGAATATAGGAGAATAAAATTAGAACCGCCAGTCTTCAAAACAATATTTATAAACCAAAGATAAAAACAAGAAAACTATTCCACAATACGTTTTATTTAATACAATTCGTTAAACGTTACGTTCAAACAAGTATATGTATCAGATAATTTGCCATTTAAAGTTTTATATGTGCATTTATATATTTTACGAAACCTTCTAAAAATAAAACAAATCATATTAAAATCTCCATGTCAATACAAAGTAAACACGACTTTTGATTAAAGAATATGCATCTTCATGGTAATATATACATGTATGTTACAGACTATTTGAACTATCATTTAGTGAACAATGCACCACTTCAATATACTATATAGTACTTTAAAGCCTATGTACCATGAAAATAGTGCTACAGTGGAAACCAGTGAACGAGCGCCTGCTGTACGTCAGGATGAACTCCAAGTACGCCAAGCTGTCTGTTGTGGGCTACGCACCAATAGACGACGCGGAAGAAGAGGACAAGGATGCATTCTACGACGCCTTTCAAAGTGTTTTAGAGGACATCCCCCAACACGACGTGCTGATGTTGCTCGGCGACTTCAATGCAAAGGTTGGCTGCGACAACAAAGACAGAGAGAGGACCATGGGAAGACATGGAGTGGGTGTGATCACCGACAACGGGGAGAGTCTAGTCAACTTCTGCCAACAGAACGACTTTGTCTTAGGAGGGACCCTGTTCGCTCACAAGGAGATCCACAAACTTACATGGACATCACAAGACGGCAGGACCCAGAACCAGATCGACCACATCATAATCAACGGTCGGTGGAGGCACTCTCTGCAGGACGTGCGTGTGATGCGACATGCGGACATCGGCAGCGACCATAGTCTTCTGGTGACCAAGGTGACTTTGAAGCTCAGGAAAGCCAAGACGGGAGACATCAAGAACCAACGCTACGATGTGGTCAAGTTGAAAGACCCAAAAGTGAAAGAAGAGTTAAGGGTTACCCTTAGGAATAGATTTAGTATTTTGGAAGATGAGACAGCACTGACCATCGAAGGCTTCAATAGAGTAATGAAAGAGACAGGAGAGGAAGTTCTAGGCTTCAGAAGGAGCAAGAAGACAGAATGGATCTCAGAAGAAACATGGTCTCATATAGAAGAAAGAAGACAGATAAAAAAAACTGTTGGACACCAAATCCCTAAGACTTAAGGAAAGAATTTCAAAGGAATATAGTGAGAAAGACAAGGTGGTGAAGACATCAGCCAGAGGAGACAAGAGGAGGTACATAGAGAGGCTGGAAGAGGAGGCGGAGACAGCAGCCGAGCACAATGACATGAAGACAGTGCACCAGAACACCAGGAAGCTAAAGGGCGACTACGGCCAGCAGAATGACCTTCCTGTGAGAGCTGATAACGGAATTCGTGTCACCGTGGAAGAGGAAAAACTTAAAAGATGGAAGCAACACTTCGAGTCCATCCTAAACCGCCCAGACCCACCAACCCTCGCCGACATTCCTGAATCTAAAGAGGACCTTGACATCAACCTCGGTAACATCACTGTAACGGAAGTCAGTGAAGCCATCCATAAGCTGAAGAATGGGAAGGCGCCTGGTGACGATGGAGTGTGCCGTGAGATGCTGAAAGCAGAAGACACAGTGACACCGCAGCTTCTTTGCCAGATTCTTCAAAAGATTTGGGGCAGTGAAGAAGCGCCAAGCGAATGGAAGACCGGCACCATCGTCAAACTGCCCAATAAAGGAGACCTGGGGAACTGTAACAACTGGCGATGCATCACTTTACTATCTCTCACCAGTAAGATCTTCAGCCTCATCATCCTCCAACGCATCTCAACAGCAGTGGACGGTATTCTTCGCCAGGAACAGGCAGGCTTCAGGAAAGGCAAGTCCTGCATCGACCACATCTTTGTCCTAAGGCAGATCCTTGAACAGTCCCATGAATGGAATGGATCCCTCTACGTGGTTTTATGTGGACTTTGAGAAGGCCTTCGAAAGCCTACACCGAGACTCCCTCTGGAAAATTCTGCGACATTATGGCATCCCTCAGAAACTTGTCAACGTCATCAGGTCCCTGTACGAAAACTTTGAGTGCAGAGTCGTCCACAACAACCAGCTCACTGAACCATTCAAGGTGGAAACTGGAGTGACGCAAGGATGTATCCTCTCGCCGCTCCTATTTTCAGTGGCAATTGACTGGATCATGCGCCGCACCACTGAGGGAAGGAGGCAAGGAATACAGTGTACGCTGACATCGCTGCTAGATTACCTGGACTACGCCGACGATATCGGTCTACTTGCTAGCAGGAACCAGAACATCCAGCAGAAGACACAACAGTTGGCACTGTCAGCAAGCACAATGTAGGTCTCAGGGTCAACATTGGAAAGAGTCAGGTCATGAGGAAGAACACCAGAGTGGGCGACCCAATTACCATCAATGGCCAGCCTCTGCAAGATGTGGACGAGTTCATTTACCTGGGCAGCAAGGTCACCACAGATGGAGACTGTGCAAGGAAGATCAACACGAGAATCAGCAAAGCCAACCAAGCCTTCGCAATGCTGAAGCCCATCTGGAGGACCACAAGCTTTAGCATGCACACCAAGCTCCGCATCTTCAAGAGCAACGTGCTGAGCGTCCGTCTATATGGGTCTGAGTAATGGAAGACCACTGCTACCATCGAGCGCAAACTGGAAGTCTTCCAGAACAAGTGCCTACGACGGATCATGAAAGTCTTCTGGCCAAACATGATCACGAACGTGGATCTGCGTAGAAGAGCTGGCGCAAACATCATCGCTGAGACCATCGCTTTGAGGAGATGGAGATGGCTAGGCCACGTCTGCAGAATGCCATCCGACTCGCTACCCAGGGTGGCACTGAGATGTACGCCACAGGGGAAAAGAAACCGTGGATGACCGAAAGAGACGTGGCGCCGAAACGTTGAGCGAGAGCTCAAGAACAGAGGCCTCACTCTGCAGACAGCACCCGCAACAGCAGCTGACAGACCAAAGTGTCGCTCCCTTGCCGTCGCCTCAAGCAGCAGACGGCGCAGAGAGGATTGAATGAATGAATGAAATATATTTTAAATTGATTATTTTTTACATTATCACCATTTAAACATATGTTATATTGATTGTACACATTCAACATTCCAATAAATTATATATTATAATGATTATTCTAGAGCAAAATCCATTCTATACATAGATGGTGACGTCACTACGTTATTGTCAGTAAGACCGGTGGGTACACAATGGAGCAAATTCTAAACATAAGGGTTAAAGTGCAAGCACATTGCATCAAGTTAAAACATCATGATGATACGATAAATCATTCTTTGCCTGATTTCGAGGACTAAATTTAGTAATATACAGTGTGGAGATTTTCATTTCATCATTATCGTAGAATATATCCATTCTTTGAATACTCTAATACAATTACTTTTTTGCATAATGAGATCCCTCGTGCCTGTGAACAATTTTTAATAGCAGAACTATCTAATAGATACAATATTTATATTTGCGGAAAACGATACAATTACAAATAATTCATATAAGTTAACACAAAGTTCATCGACTGTATGTTGCAATGTTCAATAGTCCATCCACATGTAGCAGTTTTCAATAAACCACACCCACCTGAAGCAGTTTTCAATAGCCCCCAACAACGTAAATCAGTTTTCAAAAGTCTCCACCCACCTAAAGCAGTTTTTAATAGTCCCCACCCACCTGAAGCAGTTTTCACTAGTCCCCAACCACCTGAAAAAGTTTTCAATAGTCCCCACACACCTCAAGCAGTTTTCAACAATCCCCACTCACATATAGCAATATTCAATAGTCCCTATCCCCATGTATTGGTTTTAAATAGCCCCCATCCATCTGTAGCAATATTCAACAGTCCACAACCACCTGAAGCTGTTTTCAATAGTCCCCATCCACATGTAGCATTTTTCAATAGTCTCCATCCATATGTAGCACTTTTCAATAGTCCCCATCAACATGTAGCAGTTTTCAATGAGTTCCATCCACATGTAGTACCTTTCAATAGTCTCCATCCACATGTAGAAGTTTTCAATAGTCTCCATCCACATGTAGAAGTTTTCAATAGTCCTCATCCACATGTAGAAGTTTTCAATGAGTCCCATCCACATGTAGCACTTGTCAATAGTCCCAATTAACATGTAGTAGTTTTCAATGAGTCCCCATCCACATGTAGCACCTTTCGATTGTCCCCATCCACATGTAGCAGTTTTCAATAGTCCCCACCAACCTGAAGCAATGTTCAATAGTCTCCATCCACATGTAGCAGTTTTCAATAGTTCCCGCCCACCTGTAGCAATGTTCAATAGTCTCCATCAACATGTAGCAGTTTTCAATAGTCCTCATCCACATGTAGCAATGTTCAATAGTCCCCATCCACATGTAGCAGTTTTCAATAGTCCTCATCCACCTGTAGCAATGTTCAATAGGCCCTATCCACATGTAGCAGTTTTCAATAGTCTCCATCCACATGTAGCAGTTTTCAATAGTCCTCACCCACCTGTAGCAATGTTCAATAGAGTCCATCCACATGTAGAAGTTTTCAATAGTCTCCACCCACCTGAAGCAGTTTTCAATGAGTCTCCATCCACATGTAGCACCTTTCAATAGTCCCCATCCACCTGTAGCACTTTTCAATAGTCACCGGCCATCCTCATGCAGCAATGTTCAATAGTCTCCATCCATATGTAGCAGTTTTCAATAGTCCTCATCCACCTGTAGCAATGTTCAATAGGCCCTTCCCACATGTAGCAGTTTTTAATAGTCCCACCCAACGGTAGCAGTGTTCGATATCCCCACCCACCTGAAGTATTTTTCAATAGTACTCAACCCCGGAAACAGTTTTCAATAGTCTCTATCCACGCGTAGCAGTTTTCAATAGTCCCAACCCACCTGTAAGAGTTTTAAAGAGTCCCCCACCTTACTTTAGCAGTTTTCAATAGTCCCATGCACCTGTAACAGTTTTCAAAAGTCTCCATTCACCTGTCGCAGTTGTCAATAGTTCCAACCACCTGTAGCAGTTATCAATAGTCCATACCTACCTTTCCACCAGAATCATCATTATTATTCAATCAGAATTATTACTTTTATATAGATCTCACATTCCCACCCACCAGTGTCAGTGACTATCTTTTGTTGTGCTGGTGTCTCTTCGCACCATATTTATCCCACTCCTCCTCGCCTCTCTTCTACTGTGTTGTTTTGAACTTGACGCGCCACGTTTACGGGGACGCTGTCGTGTTAATTGTAGTCTCAGCGTGTCCATTAACAACACAGGCAACACGATTTGTAAAGCATGTCATGGCCTGTATTTGTAAACATGAAGCAGTGAGGGGAAAACAATCGAATATATCTAAGGAACTGCCATATATTAATTATTTGTAATTGTATTGTTTAATATATTTTATAGTGTATTGACATATGTTTCTGAAGCATTACCGTCTTAAGGTTTGTCGAATATGCTTCCGGTACTAACTACTAGGATTTACAAGTTTTGTGATTTGGTGAATTGTTCAAAACATTATATTTTCAAAATATTATTGTACATTGTATCCCTTAATTGCATTTTCTTTTATCAAAATTCGTTTTTATTGTATATTTACATTGAGGTTTTTATATGATTTGTTTTATTTGAAACAAGAGCTGTCACCATAGGATGACTTATGCCCCCTACAAACGCTTGATAGAAGCTATGAGCTTTTTTCGAAACCTAAACGCAGATTTCGAAACCTAAACGCGGATCCTAAGTTCAAGGTCAAGGTCAAAGGGGTCAAAATTTTTGTGCGTATGGAAAGGCCTTGTCCATATAAACATGCATACCAAATATGAAGGTTATATCTCAAGGGACATAGAAGTTATGAGCATTTTTCGAAACCTAAACGCAGATTTCGAAAACTCAACACGGACCCTAAGTTCAAGGTCAAGGTCACAGGGGTAAAAAAATGTGTGCCTATGGAAAGGCCTTGTCCATATACACATGCATACCAAATATGAAGGTTATATCTCAAGGGACATAGACGTAATGAGCATTTTTCGAAACCTAAACGCAGATTTCGAAACCTAAACGCGGACCATAAGTTCAAGGTCAAGGTCACAAGGGTAAAAAAATGTGTGCGTATGGAAAGGCCTTGTCCATATACACATTCATACCAAATATGAAGGTTATATCTCAAGGGACATAGAAGTTATGAGCATTTTTCGAAACCTAAACGCAGATTTCGAAACCTAAACGCGGACCCTAAGTTCAAGGTCAAGGTCACAGGGGTAAAAAAATGTGTGAGTATGGAAAGGCCTTGTCCATATACACATGCATACCAAATATGAAGGTTATATCTCAAGGGACATAGAAGTTATGAGCATTTTTCGAAACCTAAACACAGATTTCGAAACCTAAACGCGGACCATAAGTTCAAGGTCAAGGTCACAAGGGTAAAAAAAATGTGTGCGTATGGAAAGGCCTTGTCCATATACACATTCATACCAAATATGAAGGTTATATCTCAAGGGACATAGAAGTTATGAGCATTTTTCGAAACCTAAACGCAGATTTCGAAACCTAAACGCGGACCCTAAGTTCAAGGTCAAGGTCACAGGGGTAAAAAAATGTGTGAGTATGGAAAGGCCTTGTCCATATACACATGCATACCAAATATGAAGGTTATATCTCAAGGGACATAGAAGTTATGAGCATTTTTCGAAACCTAAACGCAAAGTGTGACGGAAAGACGGACAGACGGATGAAAGGGGGCATAAAAACATCCAACCTCGAATAACAATTAACACATAAATGATACAAACAACTACACTGTATTATTATGAAAACATTAATAATCAAAGGGGAGTAACTACTGTAAACTTAAATGCAATATTAAGAAGAGTTGTCTCGCATATTACATGACCTTAATACAAGATTGTTTACAAGCCTTTTTACTATATAAATATAAGGAAAACTGCCCCGTCCCCCTAGCAACCATGTTTTTCAATTGACCGGAACCATTTTTAACTTAACTCACGTATCTAGGAAACAAAAGTTCTTACAAAATTTCATGAAAATTGGGCCAAAAATGTGACTTCTAGAGTGTTGACATGTTTTCACTATATACATATAGAGAAAAATGCCCCGCCCACTGGCGGCCATATTTTTTCACCGATCTGGACCATTTTCGAACTCGTCCGAGAAATCAATAAAACCAATGTTTTGACCAACTTTCATGATGATTGGGCAAAAATTGTGACTTCCAGAGTGTTTACAAGGTTTCCTTATAGCCAAATAAGGAAAACTGCCCCGCCCACTGGCGGCCATGTTTTTCCACGGACCGGAACCACTTTTGAACTCAACCAACATATCATTAAGACAAACATTTTGACAAAGTTACATGAAGATTGGGCACGAAATGTGACTTCTACAGTGTTTACAAGGTTTTTCTTTTTTTTTATCTAGTGACCTAGTTTTTTACCCGGCACTTCCCGGTTTCGAACTCGACCGAGATTTCATTGGGACGAAGCTTCTGACCAAGTTTCATGAAGATCGGACAATAAATGTGGCCTCTAGAGTGTTAACAAACAATTGTTAACGGACGGATGGACCGACGACGGACCAAAAACCGGTCACAAAAGCTCACCTGAGCAATCAGGTGAGCTAATGAAAGCAATATCTTAAGGGAAACAGTAGTTACGAGCCTTTTTCGAATCGCGGTCACAGATTTCGAAACCTGAATGCTGACCTCAAGGTCACAGGGGTCAAAAATTGTTTGCGCATGGAAAGGTGTTTTACAGATACACATGCATACCAAATATGAAAGCAATATCTGAAGGGACACAGCAACTATGAGCCTTATCGAATCGCGGTCGCAGATTTTGAAACCTTAACGCTGACCTCAAGTTCAAGGTCAAGGTTACAGGGGTCAACAAGTTTATGCGCATGGAAAGGTGTTGATAAGATACACATGCGTACCAAATATGAAAGCAATATCTGAAGGGACAAAGTAGTTTTGAGCCTTTTTCGAATCGCGGTCGCAGATTTCGAAACCTAAACGCTGACCTCAAGCTCAAGGTCAAGGTCACAGGGGTAAAAACTTGTATGCACAATGAAAGGTCTTGTCTAGATACACATGCATACCAAATATTAAAGCAATATCTAAAGGGACACAGAAGTTATGAGCCTTTTTCGAAAAGTGTGACGCAAGTAACACCTATATGTCCCCAGACCATATTCAGGCGACACAAAAACGTATATTGTCATAATGTTCTAGTTTTTATGCCCCCGGATCAAAAGATCGGGGGCATATTGTTTTTGGCCTGTATGTCTGTCTGTCATTCATTCATTTATTGTACATGTATGTGTGTGTTCCAAAACTTTAACCTTGGTTAAAGTTTTGCAATAACTTTTGCATTATTGAAGATAGCAACTTGAAATTTGGCATGCATGTGTATCTCATGGAGCTGCACATTTTGAGTGTTAAAAGGTCAAGGTCATCCTTATGGTCAAAGGTCAAATATATGGCTTCAAAGTGGCGCAATAGGGGACATTGTTTTCTGACAAACACATCACTTGTTTTCCTATGGTTTAATAATATTGTTCTGAAGAGTAACGGTTCTAATTTTATTTGTGCATACTCCACCTTCTCAGAATAGTTAAGTCCCTTTGGGTCACAAACGAGCGTCCTGGGACCACGGCCCTATTGTTTTTGAATCCCAATGGACTGCTAGGTGAATCGCGCTCAAACTTTCACAGTTTAATTACCTTATGTGTATATGATAGCGTAAAAACGATTTTGTCTGCGACCAGTTTCGGCTAAAATACCCTTTTTCATTGCGTACGCTTAAAAACATATACTGGATTTGTTTGTGTCCAAACATGTGTTGTGGAGGCGTCAGTGTCTGTGACACATTTTTTTTATATTCTCATGTGGTGGTCGTCTCACGAACTTTTAGTTTTTCCTCTGACCATTGGCGATTTGCCTCGAAACAAGGATGGTTAAGAATGAGCGGTCTGATTCGTTGAAGTGTGTTGCAACGGCGAATCTGTTGAATTAACTTGTTTCAAGTCTGACCAGTGCACGTACACGCGTTTGTTCGAGGCCATTTTCCAACATATCGTTTGTTTCCGACATAAGACGTCAAGAGGTAAACTACATTGGCTGTTTTTGGAATTATGAGCACCTTGATTGACGAAACTGCGCTAAATACGGCTTGAAATGTCTTTGATTGTTGCATCATCTTGTACGTTTGCAAACGAGAAGTGTTGCATGGGGCGCTTGTTTTGTGATGTCCGTGTGCAATCTTTAGCTTGCATGTGTATGTCTTCTTTGATACTTTTGGCCTCTTGTAGGTTATGCGTGTTTTTTTTTGTCATGAAAAATTATTAAATTCCCTTGATGCCTCAATTTTAAACAAGTAGTGGTCAATATTTTCATATATTTTTGGAAGCCCAGAACGGAAAATGGCAACAAACGGAATTTTTGCATCAATATTTTTTGTTTTGTTTTAAGTAATTTCTCCTTATGCAGTGCTATCACCTGGGTACTTTGTTTCTGTGGTATCCTACAAAGGTATTAGTAAGGTCGCCGTTGTGTATTGAATATGGTGTTCGACTTGCGACCGGGAGGTCACGGGTTCAATCCCCCCGCTTTGGGAGGATTCTTTAGATCTCACCCCAATAGACAAAAAACTGGTTCTTGCCAGGAAAAGGACCCGATAGCGTAGGCTTTCTGCAAAATTAAACGTCAATAAATAGGTTTAAACTAAAGGTTTTTAAATAGGTCTTGTGTCCGAAGCTCAGTGTTAAGTTCGTGGCAGCTGGTTGAAACCAGGTATTGATGGAGGTCAGAAATTTTTTTATCCCCATTTATGGGCGAGACAAGATCAAGAAATATGTGTCGCTATTTTGTTATATCGGTAGTGACTTTGTATTGTGAAATTTGATGACGTGTTTAAAGAAAGCGTTGAAGATTTACTGGCCATTGAACCACTGCATCAAGGTCTGTATGTCGATATCGTTGATAAAATGCAACCAAAATGGTTAAAGATGTACTGACTCGAGAAGAACTCCAAGACGCCCAAAACGATGTTGATGTATAACCGTACCATGCGCCATTTTTGATCTCATGACCCTTTCAGGGATTTGAAGGCAGTGATTCCCATTGAACTTAAATTAGTGACATTCAAAACTTAGAATGAACAGTTCAACAAGAGTGCGTCTTTCCAAATTGTTGTTTCCTTGATTTGAACATGGCCTAGATATTTTCCATGCATTGTAAAACAATATTTGTGTAAGTAAAGGTAAATAATTTTGTAAACAAGAGGGCCTGAAAGGCCTAAAGTCGCTCACCTGAGATAAAAAGAAATAACCTGTTCTTTGCGAAGGTAATGTAAGATAGCTTTGTTCCCAATAGTTAAAGTACACATAGAAACTGATCCCGATTGAAACTGTTCCAAAAATTACTAAGTTCAATAGTTGAGAATCATCAAACTTATAAAAATGGAATCATCTTCATCTCTGTTCTTTAATAAATTATCTTAGATTTTGGTAAATTTCCCAAATGTCCATTTCAAAAAACTATATTCAATGTCAAAAATATTCATTACTTACCTGTGACGCAGATTCTTTATGCAGTAAAATTTAGTTTTCGGGATGCTGATAAGCCCTGTCCAGCATGTTTTATACATCCTCAGGCTAGAAGGACATTGGCCAATAGTCAACATCCAATTATATACTTCAATACATCTTTTCTGGGCATATCTCAATTTTAATTGGCTTTTGCATAGTCTAAGAGGAGTGTTGAGAATTTGATTGACAGATAAGGATCTAAGACAAGGCATTTCAGCCTCTCCCTCTGTAACTCCTCAGCTAAGACAAAGGAAACGTAACAATTAACTAAAATTCACGTAGAGTCAAAATAATACAAAACAACAAATATCTTATTCATGTTCCTTTAACAAAATTCCTCATTTTTAGTATAAACATGACATATACTTGTTATCAGATGACAGACTTGTGTCATTAATTAGTTACTGGCAGTTGAGACATTAAACATCATCTAAACACTACTCAGAAAGAACTGAATTACAGTATGTACACAAAGTATATACACATGTAAATGCAAAATAATGACACCATAGTGAACAAGATGCATGAAAATGATCAGCAGTATGTCTCCTTTATGGATGATCATTATCTACTGCACTAAATATGTACAGGTAAGCAAATGCAATTTACTGGAGTCAAGGTTGCCATGGAAATAGTTTCATAGCACAGTAGTCTGCTGAGATTATTGATTTTCCCAATCCAATTGATCTTAGATGTTCAATCAATACACCAAAACACAGTAGGTTAACTTGGCTTATCAGTAAAGATCAAAGATAAGGCTTTACAGTGCATTAGTACATGTACAGTTATTTTATGACATAGAAACAATAGGTTTATTAAATTGCATGCAAACTACTGTCTTTATGTACACCACATTTTATGAAGAAAGTACCATGTTTATACAAGGGAGTTAACTTTTATAAAGTATGTACAGGTTATCTTTCTTAAACATTATGGCTAATCAGAACTAGACTGTTCACATGTTTTCACTATATACGTATAGAGCAAACTGTCCCACCCCCTGGGGGCCATGTTTTTTCACCGTCAAGACCATTTTCGAACTCGTTAGAGATATCTATAAAATCGATGCTTAGAAAAAAATATGATGATTAGGCAAAAAATGTGACTTCTAGTGTTCACAAGCTTTTTTTACTATATAATATAAGGAAAATGACCCCCACCCGGCCATGTTTTTTTACTGATCCGAGCCATTTTTGAACTCAACCGTCATATCCAGAAAACACATGTTCGGGCCAAATTTTTATGAAGATTAGACCAAAAATGTGCCTTTTAGAGTGTTCACATGTTTTCACTATATACATAAAAGAGAAAACTGGCCCGCCCCCTGGCGGCCATATTTTTTTTACCGATCTGGACCATTTTCGAACTCGTCCGAGATATCAATGAAACCAATGTTTTAACCAAGTTTCATAATAATTGGACAAAAAATGTGACTTCTAGAGTGTTCACAAGATTTCTCTGTATTCATATTAGGAATACTGCCCCACCCCCTGGCGGTCATGTTTTTCAAGGGAACGTAACCATTTTTGCACTCAACCAACAAATCATTTAGACAATGTTACACGGAGATTTGGGCTGACATGTGACTTCTACAGTGTTCACAAGGTTTTCCTTTTTTTTACTTAGTGACCTATTTTTTGACCCAGCATGACCCAGTTTCGAACTCAGTCGAGGTATCAATGGGACAAATGTTCTGACCAAGTTTCATGAAGATCGGGCAATATATGTGGCCTCTGGAGTGGCCACAACTCAAAATGTTGACGCCGCACAACGGACGACGGACAGAAGGCGATCACAAAAGCTCACCATGAGCAGGTTGTGCTCAGGTGAGCTAAAAATGCCCCGACCCATGATGGCCATGTTTTTAAAGAAGCCAAAACCATTTTCGAACTCGTCCAAGATATCATTGGGACTAATCTTCTGACCAAGTTTCATGAAGATCGGAAAATAAATGTGGCCTCTAGAGTGTCAACAAGGTTTTGCTATAGCCATATACGGAAACATGATCCGCCACCTTGCCGCCATGTTTTTCAACCAAAGGGCATCATTTTTGAATTCGTCCAAGATATTATTGGGATGAATCTTTGGACCGAGTTTCATGAAGATTGGACAATAAATGTGGCCTCTAGAGTGTTAACAAGATTTTACTATAGCCATATATAGCCATTAAAGGAAAAACGCCCCGCCCCATGGCAGCCATGTTTTTCAAGCAACGGTTACCATTTTCAAACCTGTCCACGATATCATTGGGACAAATCTTCTAACCAAGTTTCATGAAGATCGGAAAAAAATGTGGCCTCTAGGGTGTTAACAATGTTTCACTATAGCCATATAAGGAAAAATGCCCCGCCTCCTGGCTGCCATGTTTTTCAACCAAATGGCATCATTTTCGAACTCGTCCAAGATATCATTGGGATGAATCTTCTGACCAAGTTTCATGAAGATCAGACAATAAATGTGGCCTCTAGAGTGTTAACAAGATTTTACTATAGCCATATTAGGAAAAATGCCTCGCCCCTTGGCAGCCATGTTTTTCAGGCAAACGTAACCATTTTCGAAATCATCCACGATATCATTGAGTTCAATCTTCTGACCAAATTTCAAGAAGATTGGACAATAAATGTGGCCTCTAGAGAGTTAACAAGGTAAATGTTGACGGCTCACGACGCACGACGGACAAAAGGCGATCACAAAAGCGTTGTGCTTAGGTGAGCTAAAAACAAAGTACTTTTGAAACAAATAACACATACTAAGTTAAAAAAAAACATAATTGTCTTAGTGTAACCAAAATAAACATGTTTTTGAGTCAAAATTGAGAAGATAGCAATTTATTTCCATGCAAAAAGCAGAATTTTGCAGTAATGGAACCTTTTACCATTTAAAATAATTAATGGCATTTTCAACTTTCCATCTTACATGTCATTCATAGTATATCGATTTTACAACATGAATATTAATATAAACAAATAACATTATAAACTTCAAGCAATATCATTAATTTCTTTAAATCAAACAGAAAACATAATTAGGCCCCAAAAAAAAGATTCTGTGTTTAGGGCAACGATCTCAAAAAAGCTAGGTAGGGTAGGGATTGATTTTTTTTTTACCCAAGAATCTTTTCTTTTTTTACCCAAGAATCTAAGTATTGCAACGGTGTTCCTACTGCCTACTTCTTTGCATCCATAACAAACTATTATTTCAAAATAATTTCAAGTACTAACATGTTTTGTATTAAACATTTCTTTCATTCTTTGGTGTAAATTGTAAACAATTGTTGAAAATAAAATCATTTTTGTCATTCGAATTTTTTTCAATGTATGTTATACATTCAATACTATTCGAAAAAAAAAATTCTGAAGAAATCACAAATATTAAAATTTTACTTAAAAATGTACATGTGCATATAAATGGAAAGCGTACATGTTATTTTATCTATTTATAATACCTCTATATTTGATTAATTTAATACTTATCATAGTTTACTGTAACTCCTCCTCTTCGATGGTTGCAATAATATTTTTGGACTGCCAAGGGAGATTGAATTCACAAAAATTGTGTCGGATCAAAATACTCAAATGCTCACCTTCATGAAATTTGTAGATAGCAAACACTAATATTTTCAGAAAGTAAAGTTATTACATGGAAGTTAGGTCTTCAAATTACGTATGAATTGATGCACATTAAACTGCACATGCTACCTTAGCGCCGTTGCATTTTTTCTCTGGGGCTTTTTATGTGTCAGATTAAAAAAATACATTTCAAATACTTCAATGTTCATATTAAGAAGTACAAATTTGTTTAAAAAATAAGTTACAACGAATTTTCCAATATAAATACTATTACAAATAACAAAACAATTGAACCATTTAATATTCACGTATTTTCAGTAATTTGCAGAATTATCCCACCCATTAAAATTCATCGTGTCCGTTTTACAAACCTATGTTTTGAAACTGCTACTGTCAACATCCATCCTCTAACAAATCACAACACACTTATAGTATTTTATATAAAAATAAACTGGTTAAAAACAAATCAATTTTTCGAAATTTAAAATTCATTTAGTATGCAAATTGCTGTTTAAACAACAGATGTCAGATACTGATCAGGTGTTTTTCCTTCTTTAGCAGGGGCCTTATATAGGCCCCTTTTCCCATGGGAAAGGCCTTTTCCCCACAATAAATTTCTTTAAAATAGTGCAAATTTCCCAACATTTTAAGTTGACCTTTGACAAAATCCCCGCTTTCTTCTTTTTTGTATATTTTCCCCCTAAAATTGAAGGCCAGACGTCTCACCCCCATTCAGAAAAAACGCATTGCTGATAGTAAGTTTATCAATGCATTAAATTTATTTGTACAAAAAATCACATTTATAATTGTAAGGAATGAATGAAGTTCCTTTAACAACAGAACACATGAAGAATATCGATAATAAAATTAAACAGACTAAGATTAAAAAGCACAAAGCAATTCTCGGTATTACGAAAGTTTCCTTGACAATTTATCGGTGGCGAAATCATGTGACAACTCATAATTTTACTACAAGTCAATAAACTAGCCACAAGGAAAAAGCATTATTATGCATAAATTTTATGGGGTAACTAACTGTTTATACCCCAATTACGACGATCTGAGTTGCAGAACATGTATTCGTTTGAGTGTATAAACTTTCGACATATTTACTCTGAAGTTTTAGCTGCGCATGCGCAGGAACATTTTATGAATGTTAACAAAAATACGACGTAATGTTTACTGCTAATATTTCTTTTAAGCTCTCTTTTATTTCCAGACTTTAATTCTTTGAAATAAATAAATTGTTGCTCTTTTATTACTTAACGGACATTCGGATCGGCAACATAGCATTTTCAATTGGCCCTGACTAAAACGTCGGTCAGGTCAAACACTTTCGAGAATGTCTGCTCGTGGCATCGGAGGTGCCTTTGTTACTTATTGAAAGAAGTCGTTACATCAAAAACACGAAACATTCACATATCTCTTTGTGAATGTTTGCAGTTTGGGTTGAAAAACACGTAAAATTGCCGACATTTTCGACAATGTTACCGAACGCCATATGAGTTTATACAGGATTACCTCCCCTGAAAATAAAGCGCTAACGACTTAAAATTTCACGAAAAATTCGGCTTTAAAAACTTTAGGGTCGGCGGGGTTCTGCTAGGTAGGGTCGGATTACCCGAAACACAGAATCTTTTTTTCTGGCCTAATTGTGAATAAAAAAGCATCGAAGACTTTACATGTATCAGTCTTAAGCTAAACATTAACTTGTTTGGTTCTTAGTGTAGGTTCAGTCCTGTAAACCTCACACTTGTTCAGTCTTTCTAATGTATGCCTCTTCAAGTGACCACTCTGAGTCTCTTAACAAGTATAATCACACACCTCAGTCACACTTCCACAGTCTTTCTCCGGTGTGAATCCTCATGTAAGTCTTCAAGTTACAAACCTCTTTTATACATGCATGACCATACAGCTAACACTTATACAGTCTTTTCCTGTATGTATCCTAATATTTCTCCTGAATTGACCACTTCAGCTACTTGCATAACCACAGACCTCACACTTGTGCAGTATTTCTCTTGTATGTATATGCATTTGTCTCTTTCAGTTTAACCAATCTAGTTTCTTGCAAAACCACGTACCTAAAGCTTTCAGTCTTTCTCCTTTATGTATCTCAATGTGTCTTTTCAAGGAAAAACTCTGATTAGATTTATAATCACACACTTCACATTTATATAGTCTTTCTCCTGTATGTATCCTCATGTGTACCTTCAAGGTACCACTCTGGTTAAAGACACAATCGAACATCTCACACTTGAACGTTTTTTCTCCTGTATATATCCTCATGTGAACCTTCAAGGCACTTCTCTGGTTAAAGGCATAACCACACACCTCACACTTGTACGTGCTTTCTCCTGTATGTATCCTCGTGTGTACCTTAAAGGTACTACTCTGGTTAAAGTCATAACCACACACCTCACACTTGTACAGTTTTTCTCCTGTATGTATCATCATGTGTACCTTCAAGGTACCACTCTGGTTGAAGTCATAACCACACATCTCACATGTGTACAGTTTTTCTCCTGTATGTATCATCATGTGTACCTTCAAGGTACCACTCTGGTTAAAGTCATAACCACACACCTCACTCTTGTACGTTTTTTCTCCTGTATGAATCGTCATGTGTACCTTCCAGGTACAACTCTGGTTAAAGTCATAACCAAACACCTCACACTTGAACCGTTTTTTCTCCTGTGTGTATCCTCATGTGTTTCTTCAAGTCAGAACTATAGCTACTTGCATAACCACACACCTCACACTTGTATGGTCTTTCCCCTGTATGTTTCCTCATGTGTGCGTTCAAGTTGCTACTACGGTTACATTTATAATCACACACCTCACACTTGAACCATTTTTCTCCTGTATGTATCCGCATGTGAACATTCAAGGCACTACTCTGGTTAAAGTCACAACCACACACCTCACACTTGTATGGTCTTTCCCCTGTATGTCTCCTTATGTGTCTTTTCAAGTTGCTACTCTGACTACATTTATAATCACACAGTTCACACTTGAACTGTTTTTCTCCTGTATGTATCCTCATGTGTTTTTTTAAGTTATAACTCTGGATACATTCAAAACCACACACCTCACACTTGTATGGTCTTTCCCTTGTATGTCTCCTTATGTGTCTTTTCAAGTTGCTACTCTGACTACATCTATAATCACACAGTTCACACTTGAACTGTTGTTTTCCTGAATGTATCCTCATGTGTTCCTTCAAGGTATCACTCCGGTTAAACTCACAACCACACACCTCACACTTGAACCGTTTTTCTTCTGTATATAACCTCATGTGTGTCTTCAAGTTGCTACTCTGGCTACATTCAGTTTGTTCTAATTTTACACCTGCCAAGTTGAAGCCATCTTGTTTGGTAAGATCTGGATCCTTGGCTACACATCCTTTCGCTTCTGATTCTTCATATGAAAAATTGAAGACATCTTGCTTGTGATCTTGATATATCTCTTCCTGTTTCACTTGGACACATGCAGAAAAAAACCCATTAGCCATACATGTATTATAACTTTCATCTGTCTCAAGTTTGACACAAACAGAGTTTAAGTCATCAGGTGTTCTGCCTGAGCTTAAGGTTTCTTGAATTACACTATAAAAGTTTACGTCAGGTTGCATGGTTGAATCAATATCCCCTATAATGGGAGTCTTGCTGTCTGTGCCACTATCCACGTCATTGCATTCTGTCCCTAGTTTCCTTCTCTTGTAAGTTTTGGAGGCCATCTGAGGAGAACTTTTTTGTGTGCTTGTCATTCTGTAATCATTTCAAGAATAACATGTAAATTTTGAGGAAGATATTTGAGACAGATTTGAAGAACAGTTTTTATAATGACCCCTGAGATTTTCTGGGGAAAGTTAAGTTATGTATACATGAAAACTTTTTTGTTAATATCCCATATATGTTAATTCCCCTATATAAATTATGTGTGAAACTCCTAATATCATAGTTTTGAGAATTTTAATTTTATCTTTAAATCACCTAAATTTATTTGAAACAACTGTAAATGTCGATAACTGCGTTCAATCAGAAATCTATGAAAAATTTGGAAATACATTTTATAATGCTCTTTTAAGATGAGTCTCCAATTTAAATGAAATTCTTGTGTAAATGTTCCCATCTTATAATCAAGAGAATACGGTTAGAGCAACATATTCCTAATTCATATTACACTTGTTTTGCTCACAAAGATACATGAGTTTAAATTTGATTGTTGCACTGGCTATTAGGTTATTTTCTTTAATTTTTTTGTAACCTGAGACATAGGTTTCTGTATGAATGTTTTACTAGTAATTTAACCTTTAATAAGAAAAGAAAAACAAGAGGGCCATCTGAGAAGAGTGTGTTCACCTCACCTGAGAAGAGTGTGTTCATTGAATTTTTACCTAATGTATTGGGCTGTTTGTAAAACATGCATGCCTGCATATGGGCTGACAGTTGTAATGGCAGCCATTGTGTGAATATGAATATATTAGTCATTGCGACTTTGACTTTTGACCTTGGTTTCTTGAGTTGTCATTTGGACACCATTTTACAGTGTTGAGTCATTGTTATTTAGACGTTTGACCTAGTGACTTGAACATTATGTTGGTCATCTGCCAGTCATTATCAATGTAACTATGAATATCATAAATCTAGGCGTAAGCATTGTCAGTAAATATCAAGGAACAATTTTATTGTTTTGAGTCACTGTGATATTGATCTTTGATGTAGTGATTTGAAATTCAAAAGGGGTATTTTTAAAATCATGATCAATGTAGTACCTAAGAAGTCTTTATCCTAGGTGAAAGTTTTTTTGAGTTATCATTTTAAGACCAATTTTTGTATTTTGAATCACTGTAACTGTCACCTTTGACCTAGTGACGAGAAGATCAATAGGGGTCATTGGGGAGTCATGATCAATGTAGCCAACAGTTAGCAATTTACATTCCAAACCTAAATTTGGTACATGTAGCTGTATATTTTAGAACCCTTTATCAGCAGCAGCATATATCCATTGTTAATGTCTTCTTTTAACACAGCCTGTTGACCAGAGCTCACACACCAACAAATTACAGCAAAATGTTATTCCTGATCCCATACATTAACTTCATAAACAATCAATGTGTGTATCCTTCAGTATGACTCATTCCTTCCTCTCTCTCATAATCAATGTTAGGCATCAATGGGTTAATATCAAATTCAGTTGTGTGTGTTTGTTCTTGTGTACTTGCAGATTTTAGAGCACATATGAACTGTGGTGTCCTTGTCTGATAACAAAATAATAATTGTATAGTATTTTCATAGTTGACATTGTAAGATTTTAAATTACAAAACAAACAAATGAATTACATTCCATCTTGCATCGTTTCAAGGTCAGCCCACTGTTAGTCTGTCTGGAAATTGTAAATTAGGTGCTTTGTGTTTTATTACCAAAACAAAAAAACTTTAAACCACAAACATCTTAAAAAAAGATGCAATGATTATAATGCACACATGTCAGATGGATAACACAGTTATAAGATGTTCAAAACATCTACATGATAAATTCCATTTTTGATTGATTTAATAAGAAAATTCTATCAACTTGACCATTATATTGTTTCATGATCCTAGGCGTAAGCTTTCTTGAGTTATCATCCAAAAACCATTTTACTGTGTCAAGTAACCATGACCTTGACCTAGTGACCTGAAAGTCAATACGGGTCATCTGCAAGTCATGATCAATGTACCTATGAAGTTTCATGATCCTAGGCATAGGCCTTCTTGAGTTATCATCTGGAAACAATTTTTCTAATTTGAAACACCGTGACCTTGACCTTTGAACTAGTGACCTGAAAATCAATAGGGGTCATCTGCGAGTCATGATCAATGTACCTATGAAGTTTCATCATCCTAGGCATAAGTGTTCTTGAGTAAAACATTTTTACTATTTTGGGTCACCGCAATGTACCTATGAAGTTTTATGATCCTAGGCGTAAGCATTCTTGAGTTATCATCCGTAAACCATTTTTCTAAGTTGAGTCACTGTGACCTTGACCTTTGACCTAGTAACCTGAAAATCAATAGGGGTCATCTGCAAGTCATGATCAATGTGCCTATGAAGTTTCATGATCCTAAGCATAAGCTTTCTTGAGTTATCATCCGGAAACCATTTTACTATTTTGGGTCACCTTGACCTTAACCTTTGACCTAGTGACCTGAATATCAATAGGGATCATCAGCAAGTCATGATCAATGTACCGATGAACTTTCATGATCTTAGGCATAAGCGTTCTTGAGCTTTCATCCGGAAACCATTTTACTGTTTCGGATCACCGTGACCTTGACCTTTGATCTAGTGATCTGAAAATCAATAGTTGTCATCTGTGAGTCACGATCAATGTACCTATGAAGTTTCATGATCCTAGGCATAAGCGTTCTTGAGTTATCATCCAGAAACCATTTTACTATTTCAGGTCACCGTGACCTTGACCTTTGACCTAGGGACTTCAAAATCAATAGGGGTCATCTGCGAGTCATGATGAATTTACCTATGAAGTTTCATGATCCTAGGCGTAAGCGTTCTTGAGTTATCATCCGGAAGCCATTTTACTATTTTGGGTCACCATGACCTTGACCTTTGACCTAGTGACCTCAAAATCAATAGGGGTCATCTGCGAGTCATGATCAATGTACCTTTGAAGTTTCATGATCCTAGGCCTAAGCGTTCTTGACTTATCATTCGAAAACCATCTATCGGACAGACATACGGACCGACATGAGCAAAACAATATATCTCCTCTTCTTCGAAGGGGGGCATTAAAATGTGACTTCCATAGTGTTAACGTTTTCACTATATACATATAGAGAAAAATGCCCCGCCCACTGGCAGCCATGTTTTTTCACCGATCCAAACCATTGTCTAACTCGTCCAAGATATCAATAAAACCAATGTTTTGAAGAACTTTCATGATGATTGGGCAAAAATTGTGATTTCTAGAGTGTTTACAAGGTTTCTCTATAGCCAAATAGGGAAAACTGCCACTATATACATATAAAGAAAAATGCCCCGCCAACTGGCGGCCATGTTTTTTCACCGATATGGACCATTTTCGAACTCGTCCGAGATATCAATAAAACCAATGTTTTGACCAACTTTCATGATGATTGGACAAAAATAGTGCCTTCTAGAGTGTCTACAAGGTTTCTCTATAGCCAATTAGGGAAAACTGCCACTATATACATATAGAGAAAAATTCCCGCCCACTGGCGGCCATGTTTTTTCACCTATCTGGATCATTTTCGAACACGTCTAAGATATCAATTAAATCAATGTTTTGACCACGTTTCATGATGATTGGGCAAAAATTTTGACTTCTAGAGTGTTTGCAAGGTTTCTCTATAGCCAAATAAGGAAAACTGCCCCGCCCACTGGTGGCCATGTTTTTTAACAGACCGAAACCACTTTTGAACTCAATCAAGATATCATTTAGACAAACATTTTGACAAAGTTACATGAAGATTGAACATAAAATGTGACTTCAACAGTGTTTACAAGGTTTTTCTTTTTTGACCTAGTGACCTAGTTTTTGACCCGGCACAACCCAGTTTCGAACTCGGCCGAGATTTTATTGGGGCAAAGCTTCTGACCATGTTTCATGAAGATGGGACATGAAATGTGGCCTCTAGAGTGCTTACGAGCAAATGTTGATGGACGGACATACGTACGGACGTACGACGGACAAAGACCGGTCAGAAAAGCTCACCTGAGCAATCAGGTGAGCTAAAAAATAACCCAAAGTTAATTTATTCGAAGCTTGTTTTTACCAATTATCAGAATAAAGCCGTTTTTGTGCGCATCATTCTAAATAATATATGATAATGATAAACCATGTAGCTGTCATTTTGTAATTTCTAAGCCATCAATAATAAAAAGTAAACCTACTTGAAACAAGATGTGGGCCAAGATGGCCCTAGTTCGCTCACCTGTTTTACAAGGCCTTGTTCATTGCTAAGTTGAAAATTCAGTTCTCTATAGCATATTAGAATGTTTACTTTTGCAGTGTGAGCACATGACTTATTCTGATTGAGTACTGTCTATTTGCATGGGTTTTTGTGCATGCAAACATTCGCAAGAAATGCAAATTCTACATGTGTTTACAAGGTTTATGTGAGATTTTGACCTCGTGACCAAGAGTTTGACACCATGTGACCCAATTTCAAACTTACATAGATATCATCAGGTGGCACACTACAGTTTTTTTAGTCTCGGCCAATCTCGTACACAAGCAGGAGCGAACCAATGTCTGGAAACTGGTCACCTCGCAAATCTGAAAATAAACCAAGCACATTTCCAGAATGGTTGAGGCTGTGCCTTCTGAAAAATCCCATGCACAGGCCCATGCAAGGGAGATAACCCAATCATAGCATTAATAATTGGGGCTGACATATTGAGGAAATACCCCTGATATGACACTAATGATTGCCTAAAAATTGACATCTGAGATAAATATTAATCTATATTTCTTGGAAACAGAAAAAGTAAAACTTCTAGTAAGCTCAGATCATTGTTAAAAGGCATACAACAATGTGAGGCACTTGCAAGAGTCACTTCTTCACAATAACTTTTTATTTGCTTATAAATAACATCAGTTGAATTGCGCATAATGGCGAAAAGTAAGTTATGGCGCTGTTATAGATTAAACAAAGCACGCAGGACATTTTGGTATAGACCAGGAAACACATTCCGACTAACATGCCAACATTTACCTAGCCCACTGAAGATGTCGTTTTACCTTCAGTTACTGCAACGGAGTGTCTTTCCGCTGACAAGGCTGTTGACGTACTTTAGTTCTTCTCCAGGGACTATCTTGCCTTACACGCCAATGACTAAAACCTGAAATAAACAACATTCCACACTGATTTCAATGCGAAAGCATGCACATTGTTAACATGGAAACAATGTTAACAAGACTGTTACCAGGCCATAGGTCCTTAACAGTACTAAATTCTGCCCAAACAGCCATTTTGAATCATGGTTTTGACTGGATTCTTATATTGTTTGCTATAATTTTTGACATTATATGAAAATAAAGCCCTTCTTCACCACAGAGTAGTAAGTTGTCCATCCCGGCTACATATTGAACACATTCTTCATACAGAACTGTTTGAGAATGCAGAAACCAGTAAACATGATTCCGAATTACCTCCCTTGATTTACGAACAGTATTGGTCATACAATAGTGTTAAGGGCAAACACTCTGTTAAAAAACAAAACCTTAGGAATATATAAGTAAGCAAAAGCATGTTTCATGGGTGTTTGATCATTTTGGAAATTTGTCGTTTTACCTTAAGGTGGCACACTACAGTTTTTTTAGTCTCGGCCAATCTCGTACACAAGCGAACCAATGTCTGGAAACTGGTCACCTCGATATCTGAAAATAAACCAAGCACATTTCCAGAATGGTTGAGGCTGTGCCTTCTGAAAAATCAGTAACATTCAAATCAAATGAGTTGGGGCAAAATGTTTTAGTATTGATGATTTCAAATCAAAACATGAGAATTCTGTGTGTTTCCGAGCCTTTTTAAGCCAGTTTCAACAACAAACTGCCACTTTCCTGCAGAAGCAAGGTGCCTGGAAACCATGTTTTTACATTGGTAACTTACCAAGTACTAAACAGCAATGGAGAAAATTGGGGGTCAAAGGATTAGATTTTTTGTAAAAGTTCAATGTCTGTACGCCCTTTCAAATTTCCAACAGAAATACTGACCGGAGCCAGCATTACACCTGTTTTCGAATTGCATTAATTCTACTTCCTGTATGCAGCTATAGTTAAAATACCAATGTTTTGGTAACTTACAAACATCCAAGAAAAATCACCACAACTCAAACCTGACATTCATTATTATTTAGACACTCAAAATGGTGCTTACTTGAGCAATGTTCTCTTTATTTAGAAATTTGACCGGGGCCAATTCGCATTGGTGGCTAAAAAGTGTGGTGTGCAGCCTCAAGAAAAACACCCTAGTCAAATATCATCATTTTTGGACCAAAACTATGGCCTCTAGTGTCAGGGGTATGATTAAGGCAAAGTCAGAGGGGAGGAACATTCTGTCGACTGATTTTGACTACGCAAATGGCGCTCATAACGCAATGACCAACCTTAAAACAGACATTAAAATAAACAACTTCTTGAACTTCATAACAATATTTCTTTATAAAAGCCTGTTAAACTTCACATTTAACATACTGAGTATGCAAAGTAAACAGTATTTATTGTGATCAAAAGCAGCAGTTTTTCAATGTATTGAATTACAGTAAATGGACTAAAGCCAAACTGGAAGGGGTTTAGTAAGTATTTAGATTCCAATAAGTGTTCTAATCTATTTTTGACCATTATTTCTAGTAAATTACCTGCTTGAGATGTTAAACTTATTGGACGATATGAGTTTGGATCGTTTTTGTCCTTACTGGGTTTAGGAATAGGAATCACTGTGGCCTGCTTCCACTCGGGTGGTACCGTGCATGTCCTATACACCCGATTGAATAGGTTAAGCCATACTTTAAGAGTTATGGTTGGCATCTTTTTAAACATTAAATATTCTATTTTGTCAGGCCCTGTGGCAGTATTGCTCCTGGTGTTAATGGCACTTAATAATTCAGTTAAGGTAAATGAAAAATTGAGAGGCATGCTGATGTCCCCAGGCTCATTTAAATTGTTTTGGTGCTCCGTCTCAAACCGCTTTTGATAGTTTTAAGTTTCAAAGGGAAGGTTTGAGTCACTGGAGACAGATTGGAAGTGTCGTACCAAAAATTGAGCCTTTTCCCTTGGGGTGGTGGCAATATTGCCTTTGTATTTAAGTAGCGGTACAGGGGTGAATGATTTTCCTTTAATTCTGTGATTTTTTTGCCAAAAATCCCTAGTATTTTTCTTATTAATAATTGCTGAATCACAGAATTAATTCCAATTTTAAGATTTTGCGTCAAAAATGACCCGCTTTGCCTGATTTTCAAGGGACCTATTAATTAAGAAGATTATGCTCAGCGGGGTTCTTTTTAAGAATTTTTTATGCTTTTAATGGTCCTGTACCGCCTTGGAGCACGCCTCATTCCACCACGGGACCCTATTTCTGGCCTTAACCTTGCCGGAGGAGACCGATATGCTCATACATGCCAGAAATTTTCAGGTCCAAATCAGGGCATTTCATTAAAAATGTCGGGACATTTGACCAAAAAGCGAGACACCTAAAACAATCAATCATGACACCTTTACTGTAGTCAGTAATCAGTATATTACTTACAAAACCTCATAATTTCTGGCAAATACTGGCGATAAATATGTTTACGAATTTCATGAACACAGACGTTCTCCATTTTCCGGAAGTAAACACACATGTGCATTATGCGGATGAATCCATAATGTGGAATGACGTAGGACATGCCTATATTTGACTTCAATTTGGGACAGAGGCATGTGTAATTGTTGAATGCGATGTACGCGCATCGAGCACTGTTTTTATTCAACCAATCATCAATTAACTCTAAATTTAGATTGATGCAATAGGTTAAAGTTATTTTCTGAAAATCAGTCAGAAACAAAAGTAAATTTATATCAAACTTCAATGTGTATCGGTCAGCGCTCAATTTGTTTGATATACAAAGCTGGTGTTTTGACCGTTTTTTAGCTTCAGCTGGTATTATACACAGAATACCACGTTATAGAATCTTTAAACTTGATTTGGCCATGAAATACAAATGCATTCGGCTTTTAATTCACTATGATGCATCTATCGCTAGCAATAAGCGACCCCTATCATATAAACACCATGGTGTGATTGCCCGATAAAATCAATAATTTGCCGATAGAGCACTGATAAGGTGTCAAAAACAACACTGGATCACTCGACTAGTAGATATGATTTGTTAATTAGAAGGCAATAAAGGGATTAACGATGATAATTTAAGCCAGACGACGCTTGAATAGCAAATTTTATTGTGACCTTATATAACATTATGTCGTTTGGTACAAATGCCGGGACAAATTGTGTCACATCGGGACACCGGGACAAACACCCCAAAACCAGGACTGTCCCACCAAGATCAGGACGTCTGGCATGTATGGGTATGCTACATTCCGCTATTGACAGTTATTATTTGTTAAGGTGTTACATAACTCATTGGGAGTGAACATCTGCAAGGGAGAGAACTGAACAGAGGTCCCTAAACTGAGCACAGTTAGCTTTTTCAAGTAAAAATTATTTTTGCTCCCCTGAGCATTGAGCATCAGTTCCCTGTGCAATCTACATAGTTGAGCAGGGTAACCTGTTGGTGGTGGTAATCAGATCCAATTGTATCATTAATGGTTGCCCATGCAGACGCACTGGCTATCCTGGCATTAACAGCAGTAAGGTCAATGTGAGAGTTTAACCCAGTGGGGTTAAGTCTGGTTGGAGAACCGTCATTGAGCAGTATATGGTCTTGCTTGTCCAACCATTCTATAACCGCCCGACCTTCTGCATCTGAATTGTTGGAACCCCAAGCAGGGTGATGTGCATTTAAGAACCCTGTGAATATTACATCATAGGGTCCATAAATGGTCCTTAATTCCTTAAAGAGACTGTTCAAAGTTCACATCCTCTTGAGTAAATATTGACCAAAATAAGGGGCCGGTTCATATCAATAACCAATTTAATTTCTAATGCCTCAATAGCAGTGCTACCATCCTGTTTTAACTGGTTGTTCACTCCCAGGTATTCGTAATTAATTGCATTTTTAACATAAATGGCAAGACCCCCAGCAATATTGTGGTTTAAGAAACCAAAATTGTTACGTTAATAATGAAATCCCGGAATTAGCTTAACGTTATTTTTAGAAAATCTAGTCTCCTGGAGACATAAAATATGGATATGGGGATTATTGTCTAAAAATTGTTTTAAATCTGTATGTGTGTTGGTGGTAAGACCACCAACATTAAAAGAGATGATTTGGAGATTACTGTCCATGTTGGAAAGAGATTATCTTGCGTTTAATTTGGTTTAATCTGTGATGAGGAGATTTAGTTGTTAATTTGTGGCCGACAGTGAGTTTCGCAGGGGTCCTGGCTGGCCGGGATGTTTTCTTTTTGGCTGAGGGGGAGCCGCTGGCCGGTGGGGGGCATCCTGGGTCTGCTAATTTTGGAGGATCCCCAGTTCCAGAATGGATTTTATTTATAGGGGGTTTGTCTGGGGGATTGACCTTTTTTAAAGATTCTCTGCAATTTTTGAACCGAGAATCTATTCTATTGTAGATGCAGGAGATAACTCGACACACAGTGGGCCTATTATGGTCCTTTATTATCTCAGCTATCAGATCTGTCAGCTCGCTGAGATGTATGTTTCTATATGTGTGAGCTGTTGCTGGCTATCCTCAATTTTAATAAATGAATCCCCTGCAAACGAGTTACGTCTGCTGGTGTTAAAGGCAGGGGAGCTCACTGGAGATGTCTGGGTTTCGACCATTCTGAGACGGTTAGGGGGGACACTAACTTGGGGCTCCTCCTCTATTTCACAGACACCAGAGATTGTGAGATTTTCCAATATACTGGAGTGCACCAACAACAGAGAGTCGTTCCCCATCACATTAAACATGGAGTTGTCCGACAGTGTAGTGCCACTACAAGAGGTGTCACTAGCATTGTCAGACAACGGGGAAGACGGGGAGGACTCCCTGGTAGCCACAGGAGGGCGTCTCTGAATAGGTGAATCCCCCTGGATAGGCGATACAGGGGGGGGGTGCGTATTTCAGGTGTTGTTGGAGACCGGTTCCACAAGTGTAACCTTAGGGGGGGTTTCCCTATTCTGGGGTTGAGGGGGGGTACTCTTACCCACTAACCCCTCAACTATAGGACATGTCCTCCCGCTATGGGGCGAGATACTACCGGATGAGGCATGTTTAGGTGATGACTCACAGTGTCAGGTGCAAGAAGCCTGCACTCCGCCTTTGACCAGGTGACCCCACAGAAACTAGCATAAGTGGTTATATGGACAGCCCTCTTATAGGAGGGGCACCCCTGGTAGGATGCGGAGTGCTGGCTGTCACAGTTGGCGCACCAACGAGTTTTGTTGGTGCACTTTCTTTGGCAATTCGAACTGGCGCAGCGGCAACATGAAGTAACATTTGGACATTTACCCCTGCTGATTATGTGACTAAAGCCCTGGCAATTGAAGCACCGGGTAGGTTTGACCGGGCAGGGACGAATGTCAAGGACAATACTAGTGCCCTTGACAAGAATTTTATTAGGGACTGGAACAGAGGTGAGGATAGATATTTTGACCAGTCTCGGAAAGCCAGGTGGTGCGGGACGATAGGAATCAACCCTTTCCAAGTTTGTGATAGATAGATCAGAGTGGGGGATTGCAGGGTTGAACGCAAGACATTTTTAAAGTTCAGTTAAGTCCTGGCTTTCCAGGATGATGGAAAGTCCCCCTTGAGAGAAGGGTGGCAAGCGCTTGAGCGGACTTGAGCTGCAAGAGCACGCAGCCAGACGCCAAGGGCTCAACAAGTCAGGGGAGTTTCTTTGCCAAACACTAGGCCAGTTCAAAGATACTATAGTGAAAAGCGGCATGATGGGGCCTACACTTCCGACTGACTGGAGGAGGCACCTAATTTTCAGTTCTGTGCGTTACGGAGTATAGCACAGAACGTATGTCTAAACAAAACGCACCGCACAAAACAGGTATATGTGCGGTTCGTTCATGCGTGTGGTTGTCACGTGAGTGATGGTCACTCAGGTGGACATAGGCAGGAATTTGCACGGGGTGTTCATTGTTTGGTCAGTTCTACGCTAGACTTCGATCAGTAAACTTGTGTTCGTCTACAAATCCAACATCGTGTTGTCGACTTTAGCAGAACACAGGGTGTCCATGCTGCAAGATTTGGAACACATCATAGAAAAGATAAGTGCTAAAAGAAATGTAAATCTGTTAAATCCGTTATACTGAATCTCGAGCATAGTATCGAGTGTTACCAAGTAGTAACAGAGTTGAAACGATGTATATTTCAAGTAACAATTTCAGCACTAGAGAAAGCCGAGCAATTTACAAATCGAGGGGTGAAAGCGAAACAGCTCTAAGTGCATTTTTCAAAAATGTTCAGGAGAAGGTTTAAACTGTATCAGAAGAACAATTCAAACAATGAAGGCTTTAAAATCTAAAGTTATATTGAGAATAGTCTGCTATAATCACAATTTTTTTAAACATGTTTGTATTTTCACAAATAAAGAAGTAATTTGAAAAAATGTCACTTAGACCTTTTTCGCACTAAAATTTCACATTTTTTTTACTAAAAGTTAAGAGGGAAAAAGTTCTAAGTGATTTTAAAACAACGTTTAATGATCAATTTACAGTATTTATTTCATATGCAATACTTTCTACATTTTTAAACTAAGAATATTATACATAAAATGCAAAAAATGGCACTTAGAACCTTTTCGCACTGAAAAAATATTTTTTTCAACTTATTTTTCAGAGTGAAAAGTTCTAAGTGACACAAAGTGAATTGAAAAGTATTGGAAATTCTCACTTTGTTGCACATTTTTTAAATTAAATACTCTTAACATTCTTAATATGAGTATTTTGAAATATATTTAGAAATATTGTTACTTAGAAACATTTTGCTTTAAACAGATAGCATAAAAATACTGTTCTTATATTATTTAATAGTGTTGACAAGGTCAAATTGACAATTTATATTATTTTATTCTAAATACTTTTTTTTTGCAATTGTTTGTAATCAAATGTCCCAAAACACTGAATGGATTTTTTTTATATTGTACTGTTTTACAAAAACAATAACGAGATACACTTTGACCAAAGTATAGTAGATGTTGTGTGTGTTTCCAACAATCAGTAACATGTTAGAAAAAGTGAATTGTATCAACAAACTTGATTGAACCTTAATTTTTTCATTCCTTCTTGAAACACATATTGGAATTCAATGTTGATTTATCCATCATTATGCTATATTCTATCATATTTGTTATATTAATTAATACTTTGGCAGATTTTGGACTTATTTTGTAGGCAGTCATGTCCATTAGACAACAAACGTTATGGGATAGTTATTTACAACTTTATAATTTTTAAGATTAATAATAATTAGTATTAGCATGGTGTTGTACGTTGTATAATACATAACACACCTAGTATTTTTAGAAGGGGCATTGCAACTTAGATAGGTAACTGAACTGTTATAAGGCAATAATTAGCAAATTTACAAAATGTTGTAATTTGCACAAATTGACATCATTCAGTTGTTTGATTACATCTCATCAGAATTGTAACCTGCTGATTTACATCCACTGGAACCGATACCAAGCAAATCACATCACACCAGAATAGAAACTAACTGATGATCATCCCTTAGCAGAGTTACCAACCAAATCACATCACACCAAAATGGTTACCTACTGATTCACAATTACCCAGATCAGTTACCAACCGAATCACATCACACCAGAATGGTAACCTATTGATTCACATTTCAGTTACCAACCAAATCACATCACACCAGAATTGTTACCTATGGATTCTCCTTTCACAAACACTGTAAGCAACCCAATCACATCACACCAGAATGGTTACCTTCTGATTCACATTTCACCATCTCAGTTACCAACCGAATCTAATCACACCAGAATGGTTACCTACGGATTCTCATTTTACCAACACAGTAAGCAACCAAATCACATCACACCAGAATGGTTACCTATTGATTCACATTTCACCATCTCAATTACTAACCGAATAACATCACACCAGAATGGTTACCTACTGATTCACATTTCACCAACACAGTAAGCAACCAAATCACATCACACCAGAATGGTTACCTAAGGATTCACATTTCACAATCTCAGTTACTAACCGAATATCATCACACCAGAATGTTTACCTACGGATTCTCATTTCACCAACACAGTAAGCAAACAAATCACATCACACAAGAATGGTTACCTACTGATTCACATTTCACCATCTCAGTTACCAACCGAATCACATCACACCAGAATGGTTACCTACGGATTCTCATTTCACCAACACAGTAAGCAACCAAATCACATCACACAAAAATGGTTACTTACTGATTCGCATTTCAGCATCTCAGTTACCAACCGAATCACATCACACCAGAATGGTTACCTACGGACTCTCATTTCACCAACACAGTAAGCAACCTTATCACATCACACCAGAATCGTAACCTACAGATTCACATTTCAGCATCTCAGTTACCAACCTAATCACATCACACCAGAATGGTTACCTAAAGATTCACATTTCACCAACACAGTAAGCAACCTTATCACATCTCACCAGAATGGTAACCTACTGATTCACATTTTACCATCTCAGTTACCAACCGAATCACATCACATTTGAATGGTTACCAAAGGATTCACATTTCACCAAAGCAACCAAATCACATCACACCTGAATGGTTTACTAGTGATCCACAATTCACCATCTCAGTTACCAATAAAATAACATATCACTAGAATGGTAACCAACCACATCACAATTTACCAGCATGGTAATCTTCTAAGTTACATCATAGCAGCAGAGTTATGAGCACAGTTTCCTACAAATTCACATCTTTCCAAAAAAGTTATTAATGGATTGACCAACTTATTCCCATTTCACCTCAGTTACAAATTAGTGTTTGTAAATACCACAAAAACAACTAATTTACATTCATGTTTGTTACTATTTATTTATTGAGAAATGTTAATAAATATGTTTCAGTGTCTATGCATACAACTAACTAGGTTCTCGGTAATTCTGAACGCATTTTTCACGAGAGAGCAAAATAGAAATATATAAAAGTATCTGACATTTACACAACTTAACATTCTTAACGCAACACACTTTAATGAGTTTATTCTTCGTGGTTTTGTCACAAAATAAATTGTTTTACATTCAGAGCTAGGAAGAGGGTGAAACAAGGATCACATCGCCTTGAAATTCATACTAAATTCAACTAGCTTTTATGCAATTAAGGTTTCAATTTTTCAATTAGCTTTATAGTTTTAAGTATAGACAGGTATGTATAAAATATAATTTGAAATAGCCATAAAATCCTTATATAAAGGTTGTCAAAAAGTTTATCAAATATGTTATACAACACAAAATAATTAAGGAAAATAAAAAAAAAATACACAAAATTTAGTCGAAAAAGGTCTAAGTGCATCATTTTATCAATATTTTTTCTTATTTTTTCATCAGTTAAATAATATTATCTGTTCAGGAGGTTTTTTAAATACAAATATATTTTTTATTGTAAATATATTCCTCAATAATTGATAAAAGTGCCATTTAGAATTATCTTTACATCAACAACCTTTGAGCTATCAAGAGAATAGCAGGCAGTGTTAGGTTGTTATAAGCTTATATTTGGCACGATAACGGCCGATCATATATTTATTAAAACTCGTTAAAACTAAAATGAGGTGTACTAGCATTTTTACGTCAAATTTACTTAAAATAGTTATTTGCTTTTGTGATGATGGCATACATCACAGTGTAGAATATGAAAAAAACATTATATGCTAGTGACTAGACGAGTTTGGATGTTAACTGGCTGAAGAAACAGTATTTTGATTATTTCTCAGAGAGTAGAATGGCTCGGGCATGTGATCGATATGCATAAAATGCAGTTTTTCATAATTAAAAATTGAGTAGCCAGGCTAGAAAAAAAGTATTGATTCTATGATCTATCTAATTTATCAAACGAAAGAAAAAGTAGTACCAAAAGATAAATTAATAGCTAGTTGTGTAGGGCAGATAATTTCCTTTCAGAGTGTGATTGTAAATAAAGATTGGTGATAACAATGCATATATAAAATTGCATAAATACCAGAGCTAGTTGGAAAGCTCCCGTTTATTGTAACGTTGCAAGCTATTTACAAACTTAGATTATGGAAAGAAAGCACTAGGCAGTTAATCAACAGTGGAAAAGATTTCAAACACAATCAGTTGTTTTTGTGTAATATAGTTGCTGATGCAAGTACCACAAGTTATGGTTTATGGAGGTTTTATAGAAAGTTGTAGCTTTAATGTAGATATAGGCGAAATGACTGTCAAGCTTACGATTTTCATAAAAATAAAAAAAAAGCAAATTTATTTTCAATTTGTTTTATTCCATTGACGAAGAGAGTAAAGGTATGTACTCGTGATCTTTGAGACCCGAAAATGAGAAAATTGGAATGTACATGATCTTAATAAAAAGAGCAACCTGTTCCCGGAAGTGAACAGATTATTGACGAAAAGAGAAAAGTTATCCCTGGAAGTGATTACTATATTACACTGTTAAAATCAAGGAGGTACACTGCCAGTGTTTCTATAAACAAAACAGGTAATGCATATTGTGATTTAATATGAAGTCAATACATTAAGCCACCGGAAGTTGGTTTTCAAGATAAACCCGATAAGTATTCCGTCGTTCAACATAACGTAAGTAAAAATTTCTTATGATCAAGAAAATGCCTTGCATACGGCTAGAAAAGGTATGTTATTGCTCCCGGAAGTGAGCAGAAAGAGTTTGCTATGGTCCCTGGAAGTGGACATAGAGCCCAGTAGATTGCTCCCGGAAGAGAGCAGAAATTGTAGGCTATGGTCCCCGGAAGTGGACATAGAGCCCAGTAGATTGCTCCCGGAAGTGAGCAGAGATGCTCCATGAAGAGAGCAGAGAGTATGCTATGGTCCCCGGGTGTTATGTTATATGAAATGTTTTAAATGCTTTGTAAAATTCGTACATCAAAGTGTATTCAGACAATAAAATGTAAAATCTATATTATTGAATGGTAGTCAAAATAAATAGCTTTAGATTTAAATATGTTGTGTGGATACTGGATTCAATGAAGAGGCAGTGGGTGCCTTAGTTCAATATGGGGAAACAATGTAAACTGGTTAGTTCAGAAACTAGGTTGGTATCAATCTGTATCAATAAGATGATATCGGAGAAAGCAAAATGCATCCTTGTTGTTCCAAAAAGGGGCAGTTCGCCTTATTGGCTAATGTTTATTTGTCATACGGACATTTTAGAGATATTGTGAAATATTGCAAAAAGTTTGGTAGAGACTGTATGATTCAAGGTTGTTTTGTTAACACTAGATTATCATTAAATAAGATAGCGTTAAGGTGCATATCACAATACAGTTATTGATGTATAGTACAATGTACATATGTTTGACAGGAAATGTTTTGAGAGGTACTCTGAAGGAGCGATTAGAGGGCTCGGGCTTGCATGGGCTTCGAAGAGATTAGATGGGGGACAGAATGGCTAAGTAAATACTTAGAACAATCAAGAGCAGACAATACGGTGAAGAAAAGAATTCTTCATGTGCACATTTCAAATACTGTGAAGAAAATGTAGTCGCCATGCCAGCCTTACATATATCAGTAGTAATGTACATGGCTCAATTGATGGATCGAGGAAATCGTATAACGTTTTTTACATCTGTGTTTTACAGTATTAAATGGATCCATTCTATTAATAGTGTACATGATCCAAAGAAAGATTTAACAAACTATTATAAGAAGCTTCAAAGCGTGTGTGCTTCAAACCATTTCACAAGAAAGATGTATCATGTACATGTGCATTCATTAGAGATGATACAAACATTGTGTTTGATATAAGGAGATTCCACTGTTTTCATTGATTGATCATTTTTGGGTTATGCATGTACATGTATCATGCATATTAACAAATTAAGTGAGTTTCATTGTAATGACCTACAATTGAAATCTGATCACTTTGGTATTAATGTACGCCATTATAATACTGGCATGTATACGAATGGTTCGGATATTATAATTGCAAAATGTACAACTACAACTTCCCATGTGGCGTTTTATTAACAAATATGTAATTAGCAAATTGGTCAGATGAATCAAATGATTTTTTGTTCAAACCTTTGTTCTATCGTAAGCCGTGCCCAATGCAAAACGTGTTGTGTTTTGTGCTTAGTTGTGTGAAGACAGGGCATGGTGTTGTGGGTGAGATGGTGGGTATTCAGCCCTGAAAGTGCCTCCCCCAGTAAAGGGATGATTTATTGTGAGTAGATGACATTTTGGAGATTGATTGAATAATTTAGTTGAGGATAGAAAGAAATGTTACTATTGTCTACTGAAGAGGTGTTAAGCCCTATATAAAGCAAGTCAATCAGTTTAAATATAAGCTGAGTGTTAAATATCCCAGTATCATCAAAGTAAAGCATTGAAAAATAGCACCGCACCGGTAAACAACCCAATATAGTGTGTATATATAAATAAGAAGAATTAAGTCATTTGGTAATTTTGACTGTTAGATTGAGAAATAGACAAAGAAAAATTTCCGAATACCAAATGACGTCCGAAATACTAAAAGTTTTAGAAAAATACGAAAAAAGAAAAAAAGGCAACAATGGACGGGCAAGGGACAATGTAGCAGTGGTAGTTGAGAACTGGTTGAATGGCTGATAGCGTTTTCGTCTTATTTCTTTATTTCTCCATACAGAAACTTAAAAACTTTGTTTACAATATAATCTCGTGCTTTAATGGCGACCGAAAAAATGAAAGATGTGACTTCTGCAGTGTTTAGAATGTTTTTCTTCTTTTCTTGACCTAGCGACCTAGTTTTTCGACCCAGCATGACTCAGTTTCGAATTTGACCAAGGTATCATTGGGACAAAATTCTGACAAAGTTTCATGAAGATCAGACAAGAAATGTGGCCTCTATAGTGTTTACGAACAAATGTGGACAGAGGGACAACAGACAAAGACCTATCACAAAAGCTCACCTGAGCAATCTGGATATCTCAAAAGTTCACACTATTTTTGTTTTCAATTATTTAGGGATGGCAAACCTAAGCAAATCCGTAACTGGTTAACCTGCTTAGATATTTGAGCGGTTAACTGACTGTCGTTGTGCAACAAAAATGAAAAAACAAGGGCTGTTTGTAAAACATGCATGCCCCCCATACGGGCTTTCCGTTGTAGTGGCAGCCATTGTGTGAATACGATTTTTGTCACTGTGACCTTGACCTTTGACCTAGTGACCTGAAAATCAATAGGGGTCATCTGCAGGTCACGATTAATGTACCTATGAAGTAGGCAAAAGCTTTCTTGAGTTATCATCCGAAAATCATTTTACTATTTCGGGTCACCGTGACCTTGACCTTTGACCTTGTGACCTCAAAATCAATAGGGGTCATCTGCAAGTCATGATCAATCTACCTATGAAGTTTCATGATCCTAGGCGTAAACGTTCTTGAGTTATCATCCGAAAACCATTTTACTATTTCGGGTCACCGTGACCTTGACCTTTGACCTAGTGACCTCAAAATCAATAGGGGTCATCTGCAAGTCATGATCAATCTACCCATGAAGTTTCATGATCCTAGGCGTATGCGTTCTTGAGTTATCATCCGGAAACCATATTACTATTTCGGGTCACCGTGACCTTGACCTTTGACCTAGTGACCTCAAAATCAATAGGGGTCATCTGCAAGTCCTGATCAATCTACCCATGAAGTTTCATGATCCTAGGCGTATGCGTTCTTGAGTTATCATTTAAAAACCATTTTACTATTTCTGGTCACCGTGACCTTGACCTTTGACCTAGTGACCTCAAAATCAATAGAGGTCATCTGCGAGTCATGATCAATGTACCTATGAAGTTTCATGATCCTAGGCCCAAGGGTTCTCGAGTTATCGTCTGACAACCACCTGGTGGACGGACAGACCGACAGACCGACCGACCGACCGACATGAGCAAAGCAATATACCCCCTCTTCTTCGAAGGGGGGCATAAAAAACACATCCAAAAAACGTATACATTTATCAACAATTACATGTATATGTAAATATACTCTGTCTTGTTGATTATCTTGTAACCTAATTACTTTAACAATTTTATCAATTAAATATTGTTTCTTTACAAATTGTGTTCAGTGTTTTTTTTCACCATTTTGGGAATGCGGCCGGGTCACTTTGAATTGGGAAAATTCGCGGCGTTTTGACTAAATTTGGGAAATAAGTGTTGTTGTTGTTTTGCTAACAAATGCTTCAAAATTGAGGATACAAGTGTATCCAGTATTATATTTACTACGGTTGATCTTATATGGATGGGAGATGAACAAAATATTGTTCTAAATTAAAAAAAAAAATAAAAAAATTGCGGGGGGGTTCCATTGGGAATTTTTAGCTCCCATTTGGGAAAAATATATACTTTTTTCCATTGTGAATGGGTCAGGTTATCGGACCCGATTTTTAATGAAAATAACACTGGTGTTGGTCCTTTAAATTCGGAATTCAAATTCTAAATTAAAATATTATACATTTTGAATCTAATATTTAGTCATTTCCGAAAGTGATTTCCTACATTGTCTACATGCGCGTCGGTGAACTGTGATATTTCTTTGTTGTAATATTACCTTCATATCATTTACACATAATTATTGTTCTACATCTTGATCGATAAAAGCTAGTGCAGAATTTAAATTATGTTTTATTAACACTCATTATCCTTTAAGAATTACGTGCATTAACAGTTTGCTGATTAATAACAATTGTCAATTAGCGTAAATATATTTTGCAATAGGCATAGTGGTTTCCAAACTTCTATCGTTAAGGCCTGTTTATACTCAATGTCTTTATTAGGGCGTTTAAGTTGCAATAGTTATTAAAACAACAGTGACCAGGTGTAACATTCAATGATAGAGGTATGATTATAGATTGTCGCTTAACTTTTTAAATATTTGATATCTGAACAAGTTGGACCAACTTTATACTGGATATTCTGTTTCAGGTTGCTGTAATATATAAAACAAGAATATC
Organism: Dreissena polymorpha; assembly: GCF_020536995.1. NCBI lineage: Eukaryota > Metazoa > Mollusca > Bivalvia > Myida > Dreissenidae > Dreissena > Dreissena polymorpha. The sequence continues at coordinate 27,946,547 of NC_068365.1, read as the reverse complement.
AGTGAAACTGATGGATGCTCCCCGATGATGAGCTTTGTCAATGTATGTGTTAACTAAAAATGGGGCGGCAGAGGCCGACGCGTATCCCCACGCCGCATGTTTGACCCAGGGGCGCCCCAGGGTTGGTAATGGGGCCATGCATAGTTGAGATTGACCATATTGTTATAAGAGATGTTCAGTATAAATTTGAAGTAATTCGGTGTAGAAATGAAGAAGTTAATGTAAAATAACCTAAAAAATAAGTGAAAATCTATACCCTTATTTATCCTCCTCATCTTGCTCTCCTAACAAATCTAATAATGAAATAACTTCACTGTAGTCAATTATGTACATGTCATCCTAATTGGAATGACTTATGAGATGGCTGAACATGCTCTCTTATAGCCAATCTTCTTGCTTGTGTTGGAAAAGTTATGTTTTGAGGTTAAATGGTTGACTAAATAGTAGTGTCTCAGAAATTTTCTATCGCAATCCTGTAAACAACAATGAATATGTTGAATTTCATGTCTGTCTTTGATGTGCCTGTTCAAAGTCCATCTTGCTTTAAATTGTTTCTCACATTTTTCCCACTTGAACATTTTGACAGACTTTCAGTAATATGTCTAAAATTGTAATTGAACAAATTGAAAGTTTCAGCCCTTTTATAGATTCTTGAGGCTCTATTCCATGAGTTTCTCATGCATTTTATGCTTGACTGCATTCTATCTCTTCTCTCATATACAGGTGTCCCTTTGCGCCAATATTTTATAATCCCTTGTATAAACATTAGATGAATGAGCTTAACCATTTCACAGATGAGTTTACCCTAACAATTGAATACTAAATATATATCTCTGCGCCACTACTGTGTAACTCTATGCACCGCTTTGATTTATTTAATTTTTTTATTTCATTTGGCAGTTTATTTACTTACCTCCCTTTAAAACCTATCACTTCCCTTGGATTTGTTTTTTTTTTACCTTTGACCTTGAAGGATGACCTTCACCTTCACCTTTAACCACTCAAAATGTGCAGCTCCATGAGATACACATGCATGCCAAATATCAAGTTGCTATCTTCAATATTGCAAAAGTTATGGCCAATGCACCATACCGGTGCTTATAGTGTAGGAGGAGATAGTGGCCAGGACGGAAAGACGGACGGCGGCTATAACCACAATATCCCCACGCTTTTCAAAAAGCGTGGGGATAATAAACACCTAAAAAAATCTATTATTAGCCTCGATGACCTTGACCCCAGTGACCTCAAACCTCATTAAAAGGTAGAGGTCCATGCAAGGTACCTACATGCCAAATATGAAAGCGATAGGTTAAGTATTGAAGGCGCTATGAGAAACGGTAGCAAAAGTGTGACAGAAGGAAGTCTATAAATAGCCTTGGTGACCTTGACCCCAGTGACCTCAAACCTCATGAAAAGGTAGAGGTCCATGCAAGGTACCTCCATGCCAAATATGAAAGTGATTGGTAAAGTATTGAAGGCGCTATGAGAAACGGTAGCAAAAGTGTGACGGAAGGAAGAAAGGAAGGACAAACTGGCAACTATTCGCTCACCGAAATTTTATTTCGGGGAGCATAAAAAAGGACATGTGGCAGTCAAATGTGCTAATTGACAAGCCTAATTGGTCGGTATATAATTTAAATTTATCAATATATGATTAATTGAAACACAATAGAATGTTAAGTGCTAAACAAACACTCTGCAGAGTAGGTGCTAATTGCTCGTGTGCCTGCTTTATAATCCGCTGCCCCCCGATGGTTTATAACTCTTATCGCTTTTGATCCACAGGGGGGGGCATCACGGGGTGGTATTTGTCGATAATTTGCGAGAAGATAAGCAGATTAGCCATACAATACAGTGAAATGAAGTAAACAAAACTAACAATTTGAGCATTTATTGCGTTCAACCGAAAATTTTGTTTTCTGCAAGAGTAACTGAATATTAATTTTAAAACCGTTTAACCTCCTTAAGAAAAGGAAAAACGGTTAACCAAATAACCGTTTCCATCCCTACATAAACAAGTACAATATACTTTAATAACGTTTATCACAAACGTTGTGTAATTTGAAAAACGTGAGCCAAAATGTACACTTTGTTAAGAGTTGAGGGAGATCAATAGAGATATAAAATAGGGCTGTAACGATACATTGGAATATTCAAATTACTCAAATACAGCTGTGAACGAATCATATTCGTTATTTGTCACCTCCCGAACCAATTATTTGACGAAAACAAACAACGTGGTTTCGAGTTTGAAAGTTTAATCATCTTATCTTACCTTACAAATGAAGGTTCATACAATAAACCCCTATATTTAAATGTTCTCCTTATTCCGGCATTTTTCATCATGTTTACCCCACCCACTATGTTACACAGTGAGATTATCAACAAAAATGGCCGGAACCCGTTGAATATATACGACATTGAATTGAAAAATCTTTCGATAATTGTTTTATGTTTATTTAGGTAAATGCAAGTGATTTGATGATCAAACATGCACACAAAGGATGAGCAGATGGAATTTCTATTTCTTGTTAAATACTTTTTCTTTTGTCACACTATTTTTATTCAATACATGTATATCCAATATATCAAATGAGCATAGTCAGATATATGACATTGAAATATCATCTACATCAACTATCTGGCATATGCTTATTAAACAAGAGGGCCATGATGGCCCTGTATCGCTCCGCTGTTTTTTTATGCGAAAAAAACGTGCAATGCGCATGGGTTGAAATGTACTCAAGCATGTGACTTTCTATCCGTCGTCCCACTGGTCGCTTAAAAGTTGGAAGAGTGAGCATTTTTACATATGGAAAAAGTTACTACCGTGTTGTACCTACGTTATCTCTCCAAAAGATATTGTCGTTCTTTCTATTTCACATATTTTTAGATGCTGGAGATCAAATCTACACATATGATTTGAAACAGATTCACAAGACCAATAAAATCAAAATAACTTAACCCTTTACCAAACGACACATGTTGGACTTTCCCAATTTGAAAGAGGTTGCAGACGACAATTAAATTGTAATGGAATATGAAGGAAATGATCAGGTAGGGTAGAAATAATTGCGATGAAAGGAGAAATTGCTCATCTTGAGCAATTTCTCCTTTTATCACAATTATTTATAAAGTTGTCAGCTACAAACTCTTAAAATCCTATTAGTGTTTGGTAAAGGGTTAATAATCCTGGTTCCTTCTTAGAGCCTTTCACACATTTATAACAAATACAATAGTAGTTTCTTTGTAAAGAATCATCTCAAAATATAATTAACAACCCACACACCCCTAAGACCAACAGGCCTGAAAATATAATGATAATCTAAAGATTATTTCTTTATATTTATAAATGTATTTAATTACGTAATACATTTGACTTCTAAGATCAATTCATAACTTATATTAAAAAAATTATAAAATGGTCAGAAATATATATGGATCGTTGAGCAATTGACAATCATATCCATTGCACTTCTTTAATTCCTTGTCTTGGATGCAAAGTTTGAGTTTACCATGCAGTATCATACATTGACTTCTCTTGAAATAATTATGTTCATGGAAGTTGTGTTTTTAAAATCAATAAGATATTATTAAACTGGTTTAAACACTACAAAAAAGAAATGAAATTAACATGTCATCCGAAATATATTATATTCACTTTCGACATATTTAAATAAAACCCGACTTTTTTCAGTTTATAAGAAAAACATTCAAAACACATGTTCTTACTTTAATTCCTTTGTAAGCAGTCACCATCTGATCTAAAATGGCACTAAATGACAGGGTTTTATCTGGTCGTGTCAGTTTTGGAAGGAAAACTATTTGGCAAAAAAATAAGGAAATACAACGCCTTTGCAGCAACATTTACGACAATGATTTTTTCATTCTATTTTCATTGGATTTTAAAAGTATAAAATAAAACGTGTTACTTTGATTATGATAAGTAGTTCTATCTCTATAGTGAAAATATTGTGAATAAACATATTAAATTTGGAATACAGATTTATAGTGCTGATTGTGCACTAGGATCGGCTAGTCTGAATTACGAGTCTTATAAAGCCCTAGTTGTCTGCGTGAACAAATTTGATGCTTTAGATGCACACATGCACATCATGTGGAGCTCAGCAAACAGCATTAGATACAGACAGGCACACTATTAGGAGTTCAGAATACATATTTATAGTGAAGATCCTGTAACTTCTATTTACCAGCGTCTATGCGTCTCTTCGCAAGATTTTATACGGGTGTTAAAGCGTTGAAGTAATGGGCGCCTATAAATCTTTATCCAGATAACGTTCGCATCGTGCTTATAATGTACGTTAAAATCGGGATTATAAATTATTGGTATCTAATGATCTGTGCTCAGTTTACATGACATGCGCTTATATACTTCCATTATGCCATAGTTGAACCCTATAAATATATGCGTCCCAAAATTGAGTGAGCTTGGGATATGCATGGGATAACTCATTGAAATCTATCTATGGACTATCTGCGCGAATACATAGTGTTAGTGAACTAATGAGCGCCGATTATTCTGCGTCCAGGCAACGTTTTTTATATCCCGCGTAAACGGTTATATTCGTGTTTAAAAATTATGGTTAACGATAATCTGCGCCCAGTAACATTTACGTACGGTCGTACGTGCATTTAGAACCCAGCAATCTGAGTCGAGTCAACAAATTAAGCGTATCAATCCGAGTCGAGTCAACAAATAAAGCGTACGCCCCCCCCCCCCAAAAAATCTTCTAAGTAAAGTCAAATCATTTGATGTTTCACACTTAGCTAGATCTCAATCACCTATATACTCATTTTTTTTTCTTCTTCGTACACAACATTTCCCACTAATCACAGACAATCGCTAAATGTTTTAACTTTATACTCTCTGTCGCCCGGCGTATAAACTATGCATATTTTGGCAATATAAGAAGGTTCTTTGATGAAAGTAAAGAAAGCCTTACATGTTCGAAAAGTGGTTGTCAAAGTCTTCAAAATCACTTTAATCGTGGAGCTTCCGGGGGGGGGGGGGCTTCTGATGAGTGTGCTTTAATGCTAGTAATTGCATCAAATAACTAAGTTAATTTGATTGATGTACGTGCATAAAATCTCCGCGTATTTTATTATATATATTTTTTTACCATTGTATAACTAATTCCCCCCCTCCAAAAAGCATCCAGACAACGTCCACGTCGTGCTTATACGGTACAATTCGGGTGAAACCAGGGATGATTCCTTATTTATCTGCGCCCAGTTAACGTTCACATGCGATTATATGGTCTTAATTGCATTATAGTGTAATAAATCCCAATAAATCTGCATCGTATGGCCTAATAAAACCCAATCAATCAGCATCGAGTGAATAAATTGAGTTTCTTTATACGGTATCAATTGCATGAAGAAACTGATACACTTCTGTTTATCTGTATAGAATATCCACATGTTATTTTACGGTTTAATGGCGTTGGGGAACACATGAACCCATATTGGTATGCGTCTAGAAAATGATCACATCGTGCCTATAAATCGGGTTTTATAAATGAAGGACACCTATAAAGCAGCGACAAACAAACACTCTCATGTGCTTATCGCTTTACCTCTCAGAAATGCACTTTGACGCATTTGACGTCCTTTAGAAAATCAATTTAAATTAAGTCCTTTCTTAATATTTTCAAGTTTTAAGGTCGCCGTGGTGTAACGGATATGGTGTCCGCCTAGCGACCGAGAGGTCACGGGTTCGATCCCCACCGAGGGAGCGTTCTTTAGATCTCCCCCAAAGACACCAAGTACTGGTTCTAGGCCCAGGAAACGGACTCGAGAGCATTTATATAAGCCTTAGGCTTTCGATGCAATCGAGCTAAAATAAATAGGTTTAAACTAAAAAAACTATATTCAAGTTTTAAATGCTTCATTTCCAAGACTTAGGTACTGATGAGTAACAAACAGCATAAACCTTTACATACTGCGAGTTGCTGTTCTTGGTTTATGCTGGTTGCAAAATAAATTTTCACTTTTATTTATTTTTATAACAAATTATACACACTATTATACACATGAACATATCTTGTACAAAAACAGACACATTTGCATAGTACACAAATGAATATGTTATTTGTTAAACTTATTTATATACACATACACATAAACATATCTTGTACAAAAGCACACACATTTGCATAGTACATATATACATGGGATGTTTTTTTACTTATTTGTATAGTTATGTATATATATATGTATGACTATTTATAAATAAAATGATACCATGAGTACACCTTATTGGTAAATGTTCACTGGGTTAATATGCGTGATGCATATGTATCAATTGTTAGGGTATACAACTAAATATATCTAATATGTATATCATTACATACATACATACATGCATGCATACATAAATATATACAACTTTATATGGTTTTTCAATATGAACACACATCTGAGATTTAACCATCCTTAGGCACATAAGTGCTGTTGAGTGCAGTCCTATGATTCGTTAAATTTATTTGTTGCAAAAACCCGGACTAGACTTAAAAGGTTACAAATAAAAAATTATTACAACTTTAAGTATCGTAAGATAATCTTTGAAGAGTGTCACCATTACTAATGCGAAAACGACGAATATGGTTAATTTCACAACTATACACAGTTAACATCCCGAAAACTCATTAATTACAGGTTGGAACACTTAATCATACCATTATTAAAAATACATACGTCTCCTAAATGCAGATAAAGATGACGTTTTAACAACGCATTATTTACACGAACTCCATCTTTAATATTTACCAATACAAGGTGAAAGGGAGAAATGGTTTTACACACAATCTATACATTTCTCTCATGCACGTCTGTGACAAACCATCTCGTTTCAAGAAAATCATACCAAAACATCATATAAACTATGGTTATACGCAAACATGCATGCTAAAACATGCATCGATTTTTAATCAAGAAAAATATAAATAAGCAATAAAAGGGACGCAAATATGAACGCTTTTGTTTTGCAGACGAATTACAAAATATAGAAAAGCAGAGCGTATTAATAAAAGAAAGGCACAGCATTAAATATATAAGGTTCATCAAACCCGATATTTTTGTATTCTGCAGAATGCGTCTTAAATTAAAGAAGTTAAATCGAACCAATAAACTGTAGATGATATTTATATAAACAAAATTAAGCACTCGTTCGATGTGAAAGAAAGCCAAAAATGAAAGTACTACGATCAAAGTGCGAATAAAAGTAGAAATACATTTATAAATGTTAGCAAAACATTACATTTCTAAACATTGGAAAATTATTCAATAAACAAAACAATAATAAAATCCCGGGAAAGCAACAACCTTCGGATGAGATTATCATGTGTTCAATAGTAAGACATTCAACAGCAAACAATAACCATTGGTTTAATCAATTAATATTCTTGTCTTGGTGCGAAGGGAAAAAGTCATAGTTTAAAGAAATTGACGGAAATGATTCCAACAATTATAGAGGCATACCTGTATATGGATATTTTCAAGGATTTTGGCATGTGTTGAAGTTTTAAAAATAAAAATGATGACATAAAGAAAATAATGTAAAAAGATAAATGTTAACATCGGAATTAAATAGCTCAATAATTAAACAAGAATTAAATTGAAGATAAAAAAGTTATCCTTAACTAGTCTCAAACAAATGACCATTTGAGAAAAAATCTTAGAACGTAAACAACTCGCCCATCCGTGCTCGTATAGTAAGTAATATGTGTATGTTATAGTTTATATGATTCAGCAATCATCGTACTGTCACAAAATATAATGATAACAACAGAACTCGCGAAATTATTCCTTCGTAATGCTTAAAATTTTTAATGTTTTAAATCGTCAAAATATGCAAATACTGTAATATTGTAGAGCTTGGAAAATATTCAGTATTAGAAGCAGGACAGTCCATTTTTTGTGAGGGCTGCACTGCATGCCTTGTTTTCTTTTTAGCATATGAGTGTTGCTCACTGCTAACTGTCACTGTCTGAAAAGTATGTTAATATCTTTACAACTTTATGAACATGAAAATGCATATTTTATCTGATATCACACAGTGTTGAGGTTTTACAACTATTTGGACCAAATTTGTTTAAGAACAGATACTGTAAGTCTAATTTCATAATAATATTAGTCAGTAAAAAACAAAAGGGTAAACATTTTACTCTTCATGGAATGATTTGATCAATGTTGGCATTGTACCAAGTCCAAAGAAATAAATCTTATATTTTTATCTGAGCATTCATCAAGACAATAAGAACAAAACTTTTTTGTTCTGCACTGAAATCAACATTATTTTAAGAACATTTTTAAAATCCTCTGTCCATCATTACATGTACATTGTATATTTTTTGCATTAAATGGCTTACAGGATGCGATACTTTAATGTTTCAAAGTTAAGATATAAAAGATTCTTGTACATTTAGCTGATTCATCTGGATCCTATTTTTAACAAAATTGTTATTAAATACAATACTTTCCAATTCAGTAAAGACTGATTTATATGAGACATTGCTATTGTATTGTTTATGAAAATAAAGATTCTGCATACTAACAAGGTGCTCAGGTAAGCTAACAAGAGCACCTCATAAAAGGTGCCACGCTCGGCTGCAGGTGCAGTTTTGAATACATGAAAGCTTGTCAGAATGTTTTTGTTTTTTGTTCACAGTGACCTAGTGACCCAAAAATGCATGTGGCATGTAGAACTCATCAAGGTGCAGTAACATATGAAGTTTCAAAGTTGTAGGTTGAAGCACTTTGATTTTAGAGCCAATGACAAAATGCTAAGGTTTTAGCATGACGCGGATGGCCGACGACACGACCACGGACACGACACAACAAGCTGGCTATGACAAAACCTCAGGTTTTCTTCGAAAACTGCCAAGCTAAAAATCAATGACAAGCATGGAGGGGAAGGTAACCATTTTTCTGTCCAATACCTTCTCCTTTTTTTTCTTCTTGTTCTTGTCTGTACCATGTTGGCATTTCAGAACCTGATGTCCTAGGCTCACATACATGTGAGGGTTCACCCCATGGACCCAACAAACCTTATGGGAGGATGAAGTAACAGCTGAAATTATTCATCAAAACAGGTTTTTTTTAATTTTCTGATTATGTATACACTTTATTTAAAAAAAAAAAAAAAATGAAATTTAACAAAAAAATCCATATCATAAATTCATTAATTTAATAGGAACAAGAGATGTGTTTGTCAGAAACACAATGCCCCCTATTGCGCCGATTTGATTTTTTTTTTCCTTAGACCTTGAAGGATGACCTTGACCTTTCACCACTCAAAATGTGCAGCTCCATGAGATGCACGTGCATGCCAAATATCAAGTTGCTATGTTTAATATTTCAAAAGTTAATATTTCAAAAGTTATCGCAAGGTTACCAAGGTTAAAGTTTTGGGACAGAATGGCAGATGGACAGACCAAAAACAATATATCCACAATCATTTGATCGGGGGGCATAACAATAATTGATAAAGGTACATAGAATCACATTGGTCTTTAAAAAAGAGAAAACAGAGAAAGTACAATTGTTTTCACCTTCATAAGTCTTCATTTTAAAACTTTATTTGATATTTCAAAGACAATTGATAAGGACTTTTGTGACAGAATATGGAAATGAACAATACTTTATCAATTGGGGAAAAATTCTTTCAATTTTTTTGTTAAGTCAAAATATCAATGCAAGTAAAAAGCTATCTGTGAGGCATGCTTTTTTCTACTTACCCGTTGTGATAAATATCAGGCCACATAAAAGCTTAATAGATTTGATAACGCCTTTACAAACTTATTGTATAAAAATAATTAATACCATGGTGTATTGCAAACATTTCACAATTTAAGAAATATATGAGTGTGGCAGAATTTATAGGTACCAGGGTAAATTTAGAATTAATTTAGTTAATGGTGAATAAATAATAAAAACATAAAAAAAAATAAACTCCACAATTTTTTTAATATTTTGCTCTAACATGGCTCATCTTGAAGGACATACGCTTTTTGGTACAAATTCAAGTGATTTATTTATTAACATAGTAATCAAATACTGACTGAGAAAACACTGCTTAATGCCCCTGTGTAGCCATGGCTGTGAATACATGGCTATCATCACTTGGGGATAAATATCCATGCATCCAGAACAGTATTAACAGATTGCACTGCTGTTACTTAATAATAAGTAAATTCCAACAGTTGATACCGTTATTTTCCATTAGAAGTTTACTGTGTTTATTTAAAAAGCACTGGGATGATAATTTAGTTAAATAATCAGAGCTCAAGTCAATGTATTCAAAATGACAATAATGGAAGGTAATGCTATTTCTCTTCAACTAATAATTGATAATATTTGACAACAATTTCATTAATAATATTCACTCTAGTCAATGTCTACAAAACGGTAGCGTCAATATTGTAAGGAAAACAAAAATGGAAATGCCGAATTTTTTGGTGCTATAACCGATTATTTAACGATTATACTATCAATTTCATGTTTTTAAATTTGTGCTTTTGCATCGTTAAAACAATAAAAGTATCTTGTTTTCATTGCGATTTCTTGTGTGAAGATTGGCAGACGACATCTTGAAAACTTTGACAAACATGCGGTAGCAGTTTCTTTACAGCAAAATTTATGTTTCCTAACCATGTTGCCAAATTGTCTTTACAATACTGACTCGACGAAGGTCTACAAAGTGGTCGTGTCAATAGGCCCAGTGTCAATATTGTAAGGAAAACAAAAAGGGAAGCTAAATGTGTTTCTTTCAAACCAACTATTTTTAAAAGATTAACATCTATCTATCTTTCTTTAAATACTGCCGGACTCCCCACAACAATCAATGAGACTTTGAAGAATAATTAATGTATGCTTCTTTCAACAGAAATCATTACGTTTAGATATATGAACAAAATAATAAAATGAATTTACCTGAATTACCAAAGTTTTTTGTGCTGTAACCCATCATGTAACGGTTATTCGTATCAATTTCATTTCTTTTATGTAAGCTTTTGCATCGTCAAAACAAGTTAAAAACAAGGGACAAAATTGTCACAAAACCAGGTTTTCATTGTGAAAAAAAAATCTGATAAAGGGAGACAACTCAAACTGAACTTTTGAAATGACCAAAAAAAATTAACCCCCTTTGTAAGTTTTTTTTTTTTTTTAAATCTATTTTTAGTCGTGGCGACCTTGACATTGGAGATATTGACGTGATTCTTTCGTGGGACACACCGCCCCATGATGGTGAACAAATGTGCCAAATGATTTTAAAATCTCACAATGAATGACATAGTTATGGCCAGGACAAGCTCATTTATGGCCATTTTTGACCTTTGAACTCAAAGTGTGACCTTGACCTTGGAGATATCGACGTAATTATTTCGCGCGACACACCGTCCAATGATGGTGAACAAATGTGCCAAATGATTTTAAAATCTGACGATGAACGACATAGTTATGGCTCGGACAAGCTCATTTATGGCCATTTTTGACCTTTGAACTCAAAGTGTGACCTTGACCTTGGAGATATTGACGTAATTATTTCGCGCGACACACCGTCCAATGATGGTGAACAAATGTGCCAAATGATTTTAAAATCTGACAATGAACGACATAGTTATGGCCCGGACAAGCTTATTCCGCCAGCCCGCCAGCCCGCCAGCCAGCCCGCCAGCCAGCCAGCCAGCCCGCCCGCATTCGCCAATCTAATAACCAGTGTTTTCCTTCGGAAAACCTGGTTAATAACATTATTTTGTCTTCGTTGCGATTTCTCGCGTATAAATTTACAGACGCCATCTTGAAAACTGCGACCAACTTTCGGTATCAGTCTCTTTACGGCAATTTTTTTGTTTCCTTCCATTGTTGCCAAATTGCCCTTACGATACTGATTCGACGGTTTTATCTCATGTTTACAATATGTTGTTGTTGTTGGTCACAGCCACACGACCGCAGTTATCTCCCCTGGTAAACGTCATATGTTCAGTTTTGTGACCCCCGGGGCAGGGTATAATTTGATTTACAGACGTTTCGCGCCCAAGTCTTTTCGCACCCTAGTTATTTCGCCCCCAAGACGTTTCCGCCCTGGTCGTTTCGCACCTCCCATAACTAACACCTGTTTTATCACAATTACATAATGAGGGAATGAAATACATTGTTAATTTAAGACTCATGCTATTTAAATTTACGGTCAATTGCCTCATATATATCTATATAATCCGCTTATAAAAGATCCTCATATCAAATTGATTGGATTGTGATTATCAAGTCAATTAAAAAAATATCTTTGATTTTGTATGAGTAACTAACTATTATTCAACTGACTCACCTGTTTTGCACGTTCGATGCTGCCAACCCGAGCATGAATCACATTGGACCGCGTGTTGCCGAGGACGTACTTCAGTCCTGCATCTTATGCATGGAAAATCCATGTTGCACACTACTCCCGTTCACAACTATTACTATCACAGTTTCAAAGACTATAATGTTACACTTTATACGACAGATGTTGAAGGTAAAAAAAAATCACTATTAAAAAATCCTGTTTTTATAGGTCCGACACTAGATCTATGCACTGGTCTGACTTTTTGACTGCATTCATTTTACATTAATATATATACTTATGGTGGCTAATTGCTTTTATCACCTACCCTTTGTCGGATTAATGCGTGATATACTTACATTATTGAATATAATGGTCACCAATTAAACTACTCAACACCTTGTGTTCCACTAATATACTTACATTATTGATTCAGGGTACTTTCTTTGATGATTATATAATGGTCACCAATTAAACTACTCAACACCTAGTCCCTGGTCGTTTCGCACCCAATATGGGGGCGAAACGACCAGGTGCGAAACGACCAGGGCGGAAACGTCTTGGGGGCGAAACATCCGAGACGTTTCGCGCCCAAGTCTTTTCGCACCCTAGTTATTTCGCCCCCAAGACGTTTCCGCCCTGGTCGTTTCGCACCTGGTCGTTTCGCCTCCATACTAGCGGAACAATAGTTGTTGAGTAGTTTAATCGATGACCATTATATAGTTTTAATAAGATGATATTTATCACGTCAATGACTAAAGTTATAGTCTAGACTATAGAATAGTAACAAAAAACTAAAAAGAGATATTTTTTCTGACCTATTTATTCATTTGACATACAATAACGTAGAATAGCAGTGTAAATTAAATTTTAATGTTATATGTTTTTTAGTAACATTAATGATTAATTTCTTGCTCCCGTGTCTGCCTTGAAAAGAAAACAAGACTTTAAACAGCATCTGAATTAATGTGACAATATGAATTAAAAATGCATATTTTTCAAGTATTATTTATATTATAATTACCTGTTTTCATATATATTTCATGTTTTTTTTTCTGACATTTTAATGCAACTTGTGTCACTTCATTAACATTTTTCAGTAGTTTAGTTACATAAAACGACAATAAAAGCATTCTTTATTTATATAGTTTATGAAGTACATAAACATGACAACACGAAGAAATGTCCGTAGGGTCTATTTGAACACATTCGATATTTCAGTAGTTTTCAGCGTACATCACTCCGTATCTGGCGGTCCGTATAGTTTTCCGCAAGCACGCAGGTAGTGAGTGGTCGTCAGTTTACACGCAGAGTATTTTTCAAATAAATCCTTGACTTTTTGGGAGAGGTGTCTGTACTGACGGCCTCTATTTGTGCCGTCATTGCTGCCGGATGCTATCAGGGTTGCGTGCCGCTGTGCATGCTGGCACTCACTGAGCAGCACAGGTACTAATCTGTAAAATGTCAGACCGCGGTGACCAGCTCTCGAGTTCAGACGATGATGATATCCTGAAATGTATATAAGGAACTATTAAAACTGAAAAATATCTATGAAAATGTAATGTATGTTATTGTTTGTTCACTGTATATATACATTACGTAGAATATTAATATTTAGCGAAAAGAAATAGACAGTTGAAGTAGTATTAAATAGAAGCATTCGTACACGATCATTAAATTAAAAACAGAAGGAAAAAAAAGAAATCTTACCTTCAACGTCGTTATTCGTTCGGATCTGGTACCCGAACACGGACCAACTGGCAACATCAAAGATCGGGTGATCAAGCCACTGGCGAGAGATGTAGTCCATCAGTCGGTTCCTCTTTTCGAGATCCGGAAATGATCTTTCGTGCTCTGCAAACTTCAGAAACGTTGGGCGAATGTGTTGGGCTGGTAAAAATGGCAGGCACAACAGCTGGCGAGTGAGGTTGAAGGCCGAGGACCGCTGCATATACGCAGGCTTCAACCCGAGGTCCATCACCCGAGCCCAAACAGCCTTGGTCCAGTGAAACACACAGCCTTTCACTATGGCACCGGGGAAGCACTCACGCACAGCCAACAAAGCAGCTGAAAGCTTTCACTATGGCACCGGGGATGCACTCACGCACAGCCAACCAAGCAGCTGAAAGCTTTCACTATGGCACCGGGGAAGCACTCACGCACAGCCAACCAAGCAGCTGAAAGCTTTCACTATGGCACCGGGGAAGCACTCACGTACAGCCAACCAAGCAGCTGAAAGCTTTCACTATGGCACCGGGGAAGCACTCACGTACAGCCAACCAAGCAGCTGAAAGCTTTCACTATGGCACCGGGAAGCACTCACGTACAGCCAACCAAGCAGCTGAAAGCTTTCACTATGGCACCGGGGAAGCACTCACGTACAGCCAACCAAGCAGCTGAAAGCTTTCACTATGGCACCGGGAAGCACTCACGTACAGCCAACCAAGCAGCTGAAAGCTTTCACTATGGCACCGGGGAAGCACTCACGTACAGCCAACCAAGCAGCTGAAAGCTTTCACTGTGGCACCGGGAAGCACTCACGTACAGCCAACCAAGCAGCTGAAAGCTTTCACTATGGCACCGGGGAAGCACTCACGTACAGCCAACCAAGCAGCTGAAAGCTTTCACTATGGCACCGGGAAGCACTCACGTACAGCCAACCAAGCAGCTGAAAGCTTTCACTATGGCACCGGGAAGTACTCACGTACAGCCAACCAAGCAGCTGAAAGCTTTCACTATGGCACCGGGAAGTACTCACGTACAGCCAACCAAGCAGCTGAAAGCTTTCACTATGGCACCGGGGAAGCACTCACGTACAGCCAACCAAGCAGCTGAAAGCTTTCACTGTGGCACCGGGAAGCACTCACGTACAGCCAACCAAGCAGCTGAAAGCTTTCACTATGGCACCGGGGAAGCACTCACGTACAGCCAACCAAGCAGCTGAAAGCTTTCACTATGGCACCGGGAAGCACTCACGTACAGCCAACCAAGCAGCTGAAAGCTTTCACTATGGCACCGGGAAGTACTCACGTACAGCCAACCAAGCAGCTGAAAGCTTTCACTATGGCACCGGGAAGTACTCACGTACAGCCAACCAAGCAGCTGAAAGCTTTCACTATGGCACCGGGGAAGCACTCACGTACAGCCAACCAAGCAGCTGAAAGCTTTCACTATGGCACCGGGAAGTACTCACGTACAGCCAACCAAGCAGCTGAAAGCTTTCACTATGGCACCGGGAAGTACTCACGTACAGCCAACCAAGCAGCTGAAAGCTTTCACTATGGCACCGGGGAAGCACTCACGTACAGCCAACCAAGCAGCTGAAAGCTTTCACTATGGCACCGGGAAGCACTCACGTACAGCCAACCAAGCAGCTGAAAGCTTTCACTATGGCACCGGGAAGTACTCACGTACAGCCAACCAAGCAGCTGAAAGATCAATCATAATCGTATATAAACTATGTATCTAATTGTCACTGAACATTGCAATAGAATTGTAAGAGTAACTCGCAATAGGCTATCTAATTGTGTAATACCTTGCTCAAAATCAAGCATGAACTCCTCAACTTGGACAGTGTCTAATACGTCAAGCAACTTCCGGAACACAGCTACGTAGTCGTCCCGACGTCGTCTTGACATGAGGGCAAACATGAGGGGCACTTGTTTGCAATTACCATCTTTTTCCATGAAAGAGTGAATGGACATCAGTTGTCCGCCGTTGAAAGGTGCGTCAACAATCTGAAAGAAAACAATGTCCACACTGAACAAAAATTATACATGTATCTATTTGTTCTTCTATAATACAATATACATATATACTATATATTATTCTATAATACAGATAATTAACCTTTCTTATTGGTGAAATTTAGTGTTTCGCAACAAACGGAGTTGATCCTGGGTGGCGAACAGGATGTGTCTGGCCTCTTGTACCTGTATGTCCCCAATGATGAATTCTCTGCATTGTAGATAGTCATAGTTGATCTATAATTAGAAGATAAAGAACATGCAAATCACATACTTATACTTATGCAACGTTATAAAATGTAAATACAAATACAAGTGCGCCGTCAAATTTCATACATTACCTCAAATGATAGGTCAGTGGGATTTGCCAGTCTTTCCTTGTACCGGTGGCGGTTGACAGCACGTGCCACATTTTCCGGTTTGAAAAGATTCGGCTGTGCCGTTGGCACGGAATCCATTGCATCGTCCACCAACTCTCTAGCCGATTTAAAAAGTTGAGACAGAGACCCAATCTGTGCCTGGAAAATTATGCAATAATGTACTAATTTTTAACAAGTGTATAATTTATAATTGCATTATTACTTGTATATATCAATTTTATTTAAGTATTATTTTCACTTACACAATTACCTTGGTTTTTACTTGAGTTTTCGACAACGCACTGGGATCGGCTGTGTGCAAGTGACGCTGGCACCCCTCTGTGAAGGTTTCACCGACCTGAGAAACAGTGGCGTGGCACCTCATCACCTTACTCCGGACACTGCAGGTCCAAAGGGTGGACTTCTTTTTCTAAAATGTAATGCAAGATTTCTGAAAGTAAATGAAACACGCACTCTTTAGAAATGGGCTTATACAATGCAATTATTGTACATATTATACTGTATAGTGCTGCGTTTATACCTTTACACCGTACGTGTATCCGGCACTGCTCACCAACAGCTTCCCGCCTCTTTTACTTCCTTTTTCAAACACTTCGTACGTCGTCGTCGTCGTCGTCTCGTCAGTGGTCGAGGAATCCAATGATTCTTCCAACACAGAGCTGTTATATAAAGTCATGATACCAGACTATTGGTAATACAATATAATATTATCGGTATAGTTAAATATCATCGGTACATTTTTAATGTCATTGCAACAAATAGTATAATGCGATTAACGATTCTACGGGTCTTACTTTTCTTGAGTTTCCGTGTTGGTTTCTATAACACCTGTTCATACTGTTAATCAAATATCCATTTAGGGAGCACTTTAAAAGAAAACTGATTTGTTTATTTATTGACAATCGAAGGCGGGGGTCAGTAATTGATTGTTGCCTAAGCACCACTTTGTGCGTAAGCTGTCAAGTTAATCAATGGAACTTATCGCAATTAAGATGTTTAATTATGTCTTACGACTTTAACAGAGAGTTTCAAGGTTTATTGTCTCGTCCATGACATGTACAATATAATAATACATAAAAT
This sequence comes from Dreissena polymorpha, assembly GCF_020536995.1. Lineage (NCBI taxonomy): Eukaryota > Metazoa > Mollusca > Bivalvia > Myida > Dreissenidae > Dreissena > Dreissena polymorpha. Next base: position 27,928,998 of record NC_068365.1, on the reverse strand, counting down.
AACACAATTTACAAACATGCATGGCCAATCTTACAGATTTGTAAAAGACATTTAAGTGTGTAATATTACACTATTGCTTTTTTTACAAATACATGTTTCATAGACATACATCATAAAAAACCATAATGCCCCTGTTAACCTTATGTTAAACACCTGTTATAAAATACTGAAGTTGATACAACACTTGTGTTTGTAAAACTGGGTGCTAATGCGTATACATGAATATTTTTTGGAATATAATAGAACAGAACACATAGTTTATTCGAGTATACATAGCACATAATAATAAATTACGGCAAGCACATTTATAAACTGAATGAGTCGTAATTATTTACATTACAATACATAGCAGCACTGTTATTCTTTTAATACAGATCTCCAAATGTTTTCACATTTCGTTTTCTACAAATGGTAAGCGCTATAGCTACCATAACTAACACCTGTTTTATCACAATTACATAATGAGGGAATGAAATACATTGTTAATTTAAGACTCATGCTATTAAAATTTACGGTCAATTGCCTCATATATATCTATATAATCCGCTTATAAAAGATCCTCATATCAAATTGATTGGATTGTGATTATCAAGTCAATTAAAAAAATATCTTTGATTTTGTATGAGTAACTAACTATTATTCAACTGACTCACCTGTTTTGCACGTTCGATGCTGCCAACCCGAGCATGAATCACATTGGACCGCGTGTTGCCGAGGACGTACTTCAGTCCTGCATCTTATGCATGGAAAATCCATGTTGCACACTACTCCCGTTCACAACTATTACTATCACAGTTTCAAAGACTATAATGTTACACTTTATACGACAGATGTTGAATGTAAAAAAAAAATCACTATTAAAAAATCCTGTTTTTATAGGTCCGACACTAGATCTATGCACTGGTCTGACTTTTTGACTGCATTCATTTTACATTAATATATATACTTATGGTGGCTAATTGCTTTTATCACCTACCCTTTGTCGGATTAATGCGTGATATACTTACATTATTGAATATAATGGTCACCAATTAAACTACTCAACACCTTGTGTTCCACTAATATACTTACATTATTGATTCAGGGTACTTTCTTTGATGATTATATAATGGTCACCAATTAAACTACTCAACACCTAGTCCCTGGTCGTTTCGCACCCAATATGGGGGCGAAACGACCAGGTGCGAAACGACCAGGGCGGAAACGTCTTGGGGGCGAAACATCCGAGACGTTTCGCGCCCAAGTCTTTTCGCACCCTAGTTATTTCGCCCCCAAGACGTTTCCGCCCTGGTCGTTTCGCACCTGGTCGTTTCGCCTCCATACTAGCGGAACAATAGTTGTTGAGTAGTTTAATCGATGACCATTATATAGTTTTAATAAGAGGATATTTATCACGTCAATGACTAAACTTATAGTCTAGACTATAGAATAGTAACAAAAAACTAAAAAGAGATATTTTTTCTGACCTATTTATTCATTTGACATACAATAACGTAGAATAACAGTGTAAATTAAATTTTAATGTTATATGTTTTTTAGTAACATTAATGATTAATTTCTTGCTCCCGTGTCTGCCTTGAAAAGAAAACAAGACTTTAAACAGCATCTGAATTAATGTGACAATATGAATTAAAAATGCATATTTTTCAAGTATTATTTATATTATAATTACCTGTTTTCATATATATTTCATGTTTTTTTTTCTGACATTTTAATGCAACTTGTGTCACTTCATTAACATTTTTCAGTAGTTTAGTTACATAAAACGACAATAAAAGCATTCTTTATTTATATAGTTTATGAAGTACATAAACATGACAACACGAAGAAATGTCCGTAGGGTCTATTTGAACACATTCGATATTTCAGTAGTTTTCAGCGTACATCACTCCGTATCTGGCGGTCCGTATAGTTTTCCGCAAGCACGCAGGTAGTGAGTGGTCGTCAGTTCACACGCAGAGTATTTTTCAAATAAATCCTTGACTTTTTGGGAGAGGTGTCTGTACTGACGGCCTCTATTTGTGCCGTCATTGCTGCCGGATGCTATCAGGGTTGCGTGCCGCTGTGCATGCTGGCACTCACTGAGCAGCACAGGTACTAATCTGTAAAATGTCAGACCGCGGTGACCAGCTCTCGAGTTCAGACGATGATGATATCCTGAAATGTATATAAGGAACTATTAAAACTGACAAATATCTATGAAAATGTAATGTATGTTATTGTTTGTTCACTGTATATATACATTACGTAGAATATTAATATTTAGCGAAAAGAAATAGACAGTTGAAGTAGTATTAAATAGAAGCATTCGTACACGATCATTAAATTAAAAACAGAAGGAAAAAAAAGAAATCTTACCTTCAACGTCGTTATTCGTTCGGATCTGGTACCCGAACACGGACCAACTGGCAACATCAAAGATCGGGTGATCAAGCCACTGGCGAGAGATGTAGTCCATCAGTCGGTTCCTCTTTTCGAGATCCGGAAATGATCTTTCGTGCTCTGCAAACTTCAGAAACGTTGGGCGAATGTGTTGGGCTGGTAAAAATGGCAGGCACAACAGCTGGCGAGTGAGGTTGAAGGCCGAGGACCGCTGCATATACGCAGGCTTCAACCCGAGGTCCATCACCCGAGCCCAAACAGCCTTGGTCCAGTGAAACACACAGCCTTTCACTATGGCACCGGGGAAGCACTCACGCACAGCCAACCAAGCAGCTGAAAGCTTTCACTATGGCACCGGGGATGCACTCACGCACAGCCAACCAAGCAGCTGAAAGCTTTCACTATGGCACCGGGGAAGCACTCACGCACAGCCAACCAAGCAGCTGAAAGCTTTCACTATGGCACCGGGGAAGCACTCACGTACAGCCAACCAAGCAGCTGAAAGCTTTCACTATGGCACCGGGGAAGCACTCACGTACAGCCAACCAAGCAGCTGAAAGCTTTCACTATGGCACCGGGGAAGCACTCACGTACAGCCAACCAAGCAGCTGAAAGCTTTCACTATGGCACCGGGGAAGCACTCACGTACAGCCAACCAAGCAGCTGAAAGCTTTCACTATGGCACCGGGAAGCACTCACGTACAGCCAACCAAGCAGCTGAAAGCTTTCACTATGGCACCGGGGAAGCACTCACGTACAGCCAACCAAGCAGCTGAAAGCTTTCACTATGGCACCGGGAAGCACTCACGTACAGCCAACCAAGCAGCTGAAAGCTTTCACTATGGCACCGGGGAAGCACTCACGTACAGCCAACCAAGCAGCTGAAAGCTTTCACTGTGGCACCGGGAAGCACTCACGTACAGCCAACCAAGCAGCTGAAAGCTTTCACTATGGCACCGGGAAGTACTCACGTACAGCCAACCAAGCAGCTGAAAGCTTTCACTATGGCACCGGGAAGCACTCACGTACAGCCAACCAAGCAGCTGAAAGCTTTCACTATGGCACCGGGAAGCACTCACGTACAGCCAACCAAGCAGCTGAAAGCTTTCACTATGGCACCGGGAAGCACTCACGTACAGCCAACCAAGCAGCTGAAAGCTTTCACTATGGCACCGGGAAGTACTCACGTACAGCCAACCAAGCAGCTGAAAGATCAATCATAATCGTATATAAACTATGTATCTAATTGTCACTGAACATTGCAATAGAATTGTAAGAGTATCTCGCAATAGGCTATCTAATTGTGTAATACCTTGCTCAAAATCAAGCATGAACTCCTCAACTTGGACAGTGTCTAATACGTCAAGCAACTTCCGGAACACAGCTACGTAGTCGTCCCGACGTCGTCTTGACATGAGGGCAAACATGAGGGGCACTTGTTTGCAATTACCATCTTTTTCCATGAAAGAGTGAATGGACATCAGTTGTCCGCCGTTGAAAGGTGCGTCAACAATCTGAAAGAAAACAATGTCCACACTGAACAAAAATTATATATGTATCTATTTGTTCTTCTATAATACAATATACATATATACTATATATTATTCTATAATACAGATAATTAACCTTTCTTATTGGTGAAATTTAGTGTTTCGCAACAAACGGAGTTGATCCTGGGTGGCGAACAGGATGTGTCTGGCCTCTTGTAACTGTATGTCCCCAATGATGAATTCTCTGCATTGTAGATAGTCATAGTTGATCTATAATTAGAAGATAAAGAACATGCAAATCACATACTTATACTTATGCAACGTTATAAAATGTAAATACAAATACAAGTGCGCCGTCAAATTTCATACATTACCTCAAATGATAGGTCAGTGGGATTTGCCAGTCTTTCCTTGTACCGGTGGCGGTTGACAGCACGTGCCACATTTTCCGGTTTGAAAAGATTCGGCTGTGCCGTTGGCACGGAATCCATTGCATCGTCCACCAACTCTCTAGCCGATTTAAAAAGTTGAGACAGAGACCCAATCTGTGCCTGGAAAATTATGCAATAATGTACTAATTTTTAACAAGTGTATAATTTATAATTGCATTATTACTTGTATATATCAATTTTATTTAAGTATTATTTTCACTTACACAATTACCTTGGTTTTTACTTGAGTTTTCGACAACGCACTGGGATCGGCTGTGTGCAAGTGACGCTGGCACCCCTCTGTGAAGGTTTCACCGACCTGAGAAACAGTGGCGTGGCACCTCATCACCTTACTCCGGACACTGCAGGTCCAAAGGGTGGACTTCTTTTTCTAAAATGTAATGCAAGATTTCTGAAAGTAAATGAAACACGCACTCTTTAGAAATGGGCTTATACAATGCAATTATTGTACATATTATACTGTATAGTGCTGCGTTTATACCTTTACACCGTACGTGTATCCGGCACTGCTCACCAACAGCTTCCCGCCTCTTTTACTTCCTTTTTCAAACACTTCGTACGTCGTCGTCGTCGTCGTCTCGTCAGTGGTCGAGGAATCCAATGATTCTTCCAACACAGAGCTGTTATATAAAGTCATGATACCAGACTATTGGTAATACAATATAATATTATCGGTATAGTTAAATATCATCGGTACATTTTTAATGTCATTTCAACAAATAGTATAATGCGATTAACGATTCTACGGGTCTTACTTTTCTTGAGTTTCCGTGTTGGTTTCTATAACACCTGTTCATACTGTTAATCAAATATCCATTTAGGGAGCACTTTAAAAGAAAACTGATTTGTTTATTTATTGACAATCGAAGGCGGGGGTCAGTAATTGATTGTTGCCTAAGCACCACTTTGTGCGTAAGCTGTCAAGTTAATCAATGGAACTTATCGCAATTAAGATGTTTAATTATGTCTTACGACTTTAACAGAGAGTTTCAAGGTTTATTGTCTCGTCCATGACATGTACAATATAATAATACATAAAATAACACAATTTACAAACATGCATGGCCAATCTTACAGATTTGTAAAAGACATTTAAGTGTGTAATATTACACTATTGCTTTTTTTACAAATACATGTTTCATAGACATACATCATAAAAAACCATAATGCCCCTGTTAACCTTATGTTAAACACCTGTTATAAAATACTGAAGTTGATACAACACTTGTGTTTGTAAAACTGGGTGCTAATGCGTATACATGAATATTTTTTGGAATATAATAGAACAGAACACATAGTTTATTCGAGTATACATAGCACATAATAATAAATTACGGCAAGCACATTTATAAACTGAATGAGTCGTAATTATTTACATTACAATACATAGCAGCACTGTTATTCTTTTAATACAGATCTCCAAATGTTTTCACATTTCGTTTTCTACAAATGGTAAGCGCTATAGCTACCATAACTAACACCTGTTTTATCACAATTACATAATGAGGGAATGAAATACATTGTTAATTTAAGACTCATGCTATTTAAATTTACGGTCAATTGCCTCATATATATCTATATAATCCGCTTAAAAAAGATCCTCATATCAAATTGATTGGATTGTGATTATCAAGTCAATTAAAAAAATATCTTTGATTTTGTATGAGTAACTAACTATTATTCAACTGACTCACCTGTTTTGCACGTTCGATGCTGCCAACCCGAGCATGAATCACATTGGACCGCGTGTTGCCGAGGACGTACTTCAGTCCTGCATCTTATGCATGGAAAATCCATGTTGCACACTACTCCCGTTCACAACTATTACTATCACAGTTTCAAAGACTATAATGTTACACTTTATACGACAGATGTTGAATGTAAAAAAAAATCACTATTAAAAAATCCTGTTTTTATAGGTCCGACACTAGATCTATGCACTGGTCTGACTTTTTGACTGCATTCATTTTACATTAATATATATACTTATGGTGGCTAATTGCTTTTATCACCTACCCTTTGTCGGATTAATGCGTGATATACTTACATTATTGAATATAATGGTCACCAATTAAACTACTCAACACCTTGTGTTCCACTAATATACTTACATTATTGATTCAGGGTACTTTCTTTGATGATTATATAATGGTCACCAATTAAACTACTCAACACCTAGTCCCTGGTCGTTTCGCACCCAATATGGGGGCGAAACGACCAGGTGCGAAACGACCAGGGCGGAAACGTCTTGGGGGCGAAACATCCGAGGACCCTATCTATATATACTGCCAAGCGCCCTATAGAGCATTATAGGCAGAGGGTCCCGGTTCGTGGGCTCTATCACAAAACATTGAACACTAAAAGCGACTTCTCGTCCCTCAACCCTGCGACTGGCCTGTAGTTGTTGTTGTTTTTGTTTTTTATCGAGTGCACTGGCCTGTAGTTACATGACAAACACCGTTTTAAGGTCATAATAGACTAAATAATTTCCCTATATAATTCAATGTAAATGCGACAACTTTGAGTGAAAATAAATGCAACATTTTGCACATAGAGACCCCCATAACCATACTTTTCTTAAAGGCCATTCTAAGCGGAATCGATTTACGCAATTAAAAAGATATGTCATGTACAATGCAAGAAAGAACTTGACACAAATCAAAATCGACTGTTTTTGCAACTTTTTTTTTCGACCGTTTCTTAGTGGAATGTAACCTTTTCTACTGCAATGGTTTACTATAGTCTTCGCGTGTATCATATTTCAGGGATTCAGTAGTGAACACCTATTCATGCCCTACCATTATCACCGCAAGATAACACCCGAATAATGGTAAAAAGTGTAAAACATGCCTTCCTGTCAACTATGATATTTTTTTTAGAGAATACAGCCCTACATGAAGCGATCATTTAGTGTATTGTAACCTTAATATGCATCCAACGCTCAGGTGTGTTCGGATAAAATCGTTACCAATCAAATTAAGCGTAGCGATCGACTCGCGCACTTTGCCGCGATCTCATTGGCCAGCCGATCGGAGGCGAAATTTAACGATGAATGAACTTGGCGGAATAAGCCGAAGAGGGCGAGCAAAGTCCTAATGGTAGGATCCAATCAAATGATGAAGAAAAATAACGTAGGTTTTGATTCGTTGGCGGGTATTTCGCGGGAACCGCAAATTTATTTAAAGTTATTTAAGGTTACATTACAATAAAATATTTTGTATTCCTCCGTGGTCCCTATTTTTTTGTGTGTTTCCTCTGGTTTAAAAGAAATGTTTTGATCGCACCCTTGCTTTTTGTATTTATTTCCGGCATCCTATGTGCGTCTGTTACATATTGGTGCATTTGAATAGGGGCAACGTTGAAAGATGAACATTTGGGCGGGCGTTTATTTTATATTATAGTATCTTTTGCATGTGGACGAATGTTATATATATATATATATATATATATATATATATATATATATATATATATATATATATATATATATATATATATATATATATATTGTTAAAATGATACAAGACTTGCAACATTTGATACATAGGAAAGGCTTTTAAAGTTGGCATTTTTATAATGGGACCATACGGAATTGGATTTAGTGTTATCCAACCTTTATGAACAACCAAAAAAAAAAGCGAAAAATGTCATCTCCAGTAAATACCTTATAGATGAGGAAAACACATTCGATTACTTGTTCCGATCATATACCAATCATCAAGTGTGTGTCAAACTGTATGGTAAGTACAAATTTATTCGAGTTTATTTAATAAAAAAAGTATTAAGCTTAGGAATTATTTCTTGTCGACATTTCGGACGTATATATTTCGGACAAATGTTTTGACAAAGCCATATTCACTGGTAAATAGTTTGACCACTCTGGAAACTGTAGACTATAGTCTTATTTAAATGCACTTGAAAAAAACTCAGTCTAAAAGATTTACGGCTTCATACGGTTATAAAAACAATGGCGAACACCACCCCTCCTCCCCCCATGTTTTTTTGGCATCCCATCATCTAGCTGCTTGTTCATTTAAGTCACAGACAATGGTTATAGATGATAAATAAATAAGTAAATGGTATATTCCGAAAGTGTTATGAATTACAGATTCCAATGAATGTTATTTCAGACTTGACCAAATGCCAAAGACTTTTTGTAAAATTAACAACAGTCCTTTCCACTGACAGTGACTATTTTATGGTCCTTCAAAACTTGCAAACGTTTTGGCGAAGTCATAATTGCTTTGATTTTTAGAAGGGCTAGTTGCAGAAACTGCACATTATACACTTATCGGAAAAGTTAAAGAGTCTGACTCTGATTTTGAAATTCAAGCGCGACGGCGAGGGACTGTTAAATGGCCCGTGGAAAGCACTGCTACCTGTGTATTATAACACTCAAAATATAGGTAAGAACAGTCATCTGCCAAAACCATGATTGTAAAGGTCAGTTCACATGTAGAAGTAGCTTACACAGTTAAATCCCATAGATGATCTCATAAAATAACAAACTTTATTTAAACATTGAAAATGACAATATTTATTTGCATAAGATCTTGTTACACACATAAGAACCAAGCCAACGTATACAGACAATAAAAAGAATTGACCATTTACGTTTAATACATACCAATGTTTTATTTATAAAAAAATACTTTCACTCTCTCCGGATTTTAAAAGGGCCTTTTCACATTAAGGTAAATTGACAAATTTAAAAAAAGTTTGTTTCATATTTGCAAATTTTCGTTTTAGTTATGATATTTGTGAGGAAACCGTAATACTGAACATTTACCATGCTCTAAAATAGCCTTTCTATGCATCTTTCGACGATTTAAAAACCTGAAAATTATAAAGCGTTGCAACGCGAAACGATAGAATAATTTGGAGAGTTCTATTGTTGTCGTTGTATTTTGTAAAACTTCGAGGATCGCTTATATCAAGAATGAAATACATCTTACGTTGTAAAAGGAAGGATGCTCGAGTGGTCTAAGGCGCAGACTTTACTCAAGGAGTAGGACTCAAGGGGTCAGTGGTTCGAATCCTGCTGAGGGTTACTTTTTTTATGCCCCCGGATCGAAAGATCGGGGGTATATTGTTTTTGGCCTGTCTGTCTGTCATTGTGTCATTGTATGTGTGTGTCCCAAAACTTTAACCTTGGTTAAAGTTTGATAACTTTTTTAATATTAAAGATAGCAACATGATATTTGACATGCATGTGTATCTCATGGAGCTGCACATTTTGAGTGGTGAAAAGTTAAGGTCAATGTCATCTTTCAAGGTCAATGGTCAACTATCATTGTATTTTTCTTTCCTTAAACATTAACCTTCGTTAAAGTTTTGTCATAACCTTTTGAATATTGAAGATAGTAACTTGATATTTGGCATGCATGTGTATCTCACGGAGCTGCACATTTTGAGTGGTGAAAGGTGAAGGTCAAGGTCATCCTTCAAGGTCAAAGGTCAAATTTATGGCTTCAAAGCGGCGCAATAGGGGGCATTGTGTTTCTGACAAACACATCTCTTGTTTAATATTAAAGATAGCAACTTGATATTTGGCATGCATGTGTATCTTATGGAGTTGCACATTTTGAGTGGTGAAAAGTCAAGGTCAAGGTCATCATTCAAGGTCAAAGGTCAAATATCATTGTATTTTTCTTTCCTAAAACTTTAACCTTCGTTAAAGTTTTGTCATATTTTTTTTATATTGAAGATAGCAACTTGATATTTGGCATGCATGTGTATCTCACGGAGCTGGACATTTTGAGTGGTGAAAGATCAAGGTCAAGGTCCTCCTTCAAGGTCAAAGGTCAACGTTACGGCTTCAAAGCGGCGCAATAGGGGGCATTGTGTTTCTGACAAACACATCTCTTGTTCTTTTTTTAAATTGTATTATTGTTCATCAGTCTGCAAAACTAACTTTTTCGTCTTTATAGCCAATTTGGCAACAAAACATTCAACATTTCATAGCCAGAGGCAAACTTTTATAGCTGAAATGATTTATAGTTATTTAACAGTGAAAGTCTCATGTACCTCAGTGCTTTCCACAGGATATTTTTCAGACGCCCTGGGGCCGTTAGGAGTGGTATAGGGAGGGCAACTACGTGCATACGTTAATTTTGTTATATTTACTTATGACGTTATTTGGTGCGTAATGACACTTCATGAAAAAAATTGATATAAAGTCATGATTTAAATAAAATCATTTTTTAATTGATTTAACACTTTCAAGCATTTATAAGCATAATCCCCACTCGATCGGTTCCCCTCCGTATCATCCCGACTATCAATTACTGAATACTTAATTCTTTTCCTGTCACTATTCATTACCCAATAATCCCATAATTATACTCCTTTTTTAAAGCAAATTCTAGTAAATATGGACGATAAAAGTACTCAAGAAATTCCTTTACACAAAGTCATCTTTTTTCTGAAGTAACAAATGGATGTTTGCATATGTGACTATTTAAAGATTTAATGAAATAACGTCAAATCGGGGCGGGGGGGGATCCCACAGAATTTACATATATCGCCTGACATGCTGTTTTCGTTTTTATACAAAGTCAAATCGGGACGGGGGAGGGGGTCCCACAGAACTTACGTATATCGCCTGAGATGCTATTTGCGTTTTTATACAACAATAAATACACCCACACTTTTCACGTGACATGGTACAAGTCTGCAAATTATTGCGTGTTTTTTATTGAGACAAAGAAACACTACGAAATACATGAAGCACTGTTTATTTGAAGCTAGAACTAATTCATGTTGCGTTAACATTAATATTCTGAAGCGAGTTTTGGATTACAAATTTAACTATGCTAATTTGAGAATTCAACAAAACATTTGTAGTTGTGTATAATTCAACAATAATTTGTTAAAACGCTTTACGAGTCGAATAAATGATTTGACAACATTATTCATGAAATGCACTATTTCCACGAGGATGCATTGAAAGCCTACAAGTGCTGTTGCTCTTGGAAAGCGTGCGCTCTCATTGGTTAATATCGATTTTCCAATACAACAACGCTCCGCCTTTAGGTGGGCTTAAGTTGGGTAAAAAGTTTTATGTAATTGACAGATGAATATAAATAAACATAACACATTTGATTTCTCTGCAGCATCCATATAAAGCTGGTACTTACGGGTATCAATCTTAATAATATATAATATATTTTGATAAATCATGTTACTGTTATTTCGTTATTTCAGAGCTATCAATAACTTTAACTCAACCGATTTACTAATTTGACAATAAGCCTAGCAGCAAAGCAAGTTAATTTTATAAGAAATGTTAAGTTATTTAAAAACTGCGAGCAGGAGTTTACACTTTCTCTCAAATCTAGGGGAGATAAATATGGTGATTACCTTTAAAAAAAATGTAACAGAAGTAACTAAAGGCGGTGTTATTGTTAACATAGAATATTAAACATTTAACTGTGAAGACTGTAAATTGATTGTTGTTTTATTTTAGAACAGTCTTTTCTGTGTTGTTTTCATCACAAATCGGGCGATAGATAAACAATTTTTAAATTGCCAGAGCTGAGATGTAATTGCTTTGGTGATCAGGTGATGGGTTAATTTTGCGGACTGGTATATAATGTTCATATATTGCGTCAGTGGATTGACACATGTTCAGTGAGAACACTCCTGTCCCAATTGAAAGTCAAAATTAATACTGGTTACTTTGCAGAATATGTTAAATTTGAATTTAAACAAAAATATCAGTGAAACTGATGGATGCTCCCCTATGATGCGCTTTGTCAATCTATGTGTAAATAACCACCTAAAAAAATCTATTATTAGCCACCTTGACCTTGACCCTAGTGACCTCAAACCTCATCAAAAGTGAGCGGTTCATGCAAGGTACATACATGCCAAATATAAAAGAGATCGGTAAAGAATTGAAGGTGCTATGAGAAATTGTTACAAAAGCGTGACGGAAAATATATTAATAGCCTCAGTGACCTCGAGCCCAGTGACCTCAAACCTCATCAAAAGGTAGAGGTCCATGCAAGGTACCTACATGGCAAATATGTACATGTAAGAGATCGGTAAAGTATTGAAGGCCCTATGAGAAACTGTAAGAAAACCGTGACGGAAAATCTAATATTAGCCTCGGTGACCTTGAGCCCAGTGACCTCAAACCTCATCAAAAGGTAGAGGTCCATGCAAGGTACCTACATGGCAAATATGAAAGAGATCGGTAAAGTAACAAAAGCATGACGAAAAACATATTATCAGCCTCGGTGAACTTGACCCCAGTGACCTCAAACATCATCAAAAGGTAGAGGTCCATGCAAGGTACCTACATGCCAAATATGAAAGAGATCGGTAAAGTATTGAAGGTGCTATGAGAAACTGTAACAAGAGTGTGACGGAAAAATCTATTATAAGCCTCAGCTACCTTGACCCTAGTGACCTCAAACCTCATCAAAAGGTAGAGGTCCGTGCAAGGTACATACATGCCAAATATGAAAGAGATCGGTAAAGTATTGAGGGTGCTATGAGAAACTGTAACAAAAGTGTGACAGAAAAATCTATTATTAGCCTCGGTGACCTTGACTTCAGTGACCTCAAATCTCATCAAAAGGTAGAGGTCCATGCAAGGTGCGTACATGCCAAAAATGAAAGAGATCGGTAAAGTATTGAGGGTGCTATGAGAAACTGTAACAAAAGTGTGACGGAAAAATCTAATATCAGCCTCGGTGACCTTGACCTTGACCCCAGTGACCTCAAACCTCATCAAAAGGTAGAGGTCCATGCAAGATACATACATGCCAAATATGAAAGAGATTGGTAAAGAATTGAAGGTGCTATGAGAAACTTTAACAAAAGTGTGACGGAAGTAAGGAAGTATGGAAGTAAGGACAAACTGGCAACTATATGCTCTGCCGAAATTTTATTTCGGTGAGCATAAAAAGGTTTTCATAAATAAATCTTGTTAATGAGTTTGAGCTGGTGTTTATTTTAATGTCTGTTTTAAGGTATGTCATTGCGTTATGCAAGCGATTCGCTTAGTCAAAATCAGTCTATAGAATTTTTATCCCCTCTGACTTCACCTCAGTCACCCCTGGTAAAACATTATATAAGACACATGTAATTCCCCTTTTTCCGTAAAGTTTTGTAAGTTATGGTCTCTAAGTGGTTTGGGTTTAGAGTTGGTGGGGGTGTTTCAGCAGTGTTTTACACAGAAGGGGAAATTTACTCAGGATATAAAACTTTGATAAATTTTTATAATCACTGTATTACGTCAATTTATAAATGTAATTTTATAATGTTATTAATTAGTTGAATTCATATTGGCTTTGTTATTGAGCTGAAGACAGCCGTATTGGCCTTTTAATTAATGACAATTTTATTAATAAACTTTATAATATTATTTAGCAAGAAAAGCTTGAATTTCACTTTCTTATTACAGGTTTTTGCTATCAAATGAAGTATGAAGTTTTGAAAAATAGCAAAATTTCTGTTTTATACAACTTTTTCCCTAATAATATCTCATGCAAAATGCTTTGAAAATGTTATGTACACAAAAATACCTTTTAGACGATTGAACTTTACCGGTACGTATAAAAGAATTGAAAAGCGTATAATTGTATCGTTGCTAAGTGCGCAACACCAAACGCAATACCTAATAATCCTTTTATCCCATATATTTCTTTAGTATCGGGGGCTACCGCCCCAAACCCCCGCTTTGTCGATAGTGGTTAACAACTTCGTACTTGTTGAGTTCAATCTAGCCTACCTTTTAAGAGATATCTTGTTAATTTAAAATGAAAATTGAATGTTGTTGCAAGAGGAAACAAGTGTTCCATGCATTTAAATTCAGAATTATAATAATTATTTTTTCATTAATATTGTAATATGAAGGCGATATTACTGATAAAGCATAGAAAAAATAGCATTTAAACTTAGTATATAAGGAAAGATGCTTTCTAGACATTACATGATGCAGGAACACAATTTGACAGGTCGCGAAATTATGCAAAATTTACCTGAATAACATTCCACTTCCAGCCACACTGGATCCACTACCGTTGTTTTTAATACAAATCAGAAAGACAATAAGGATTGAAACTTACCTATTGCCATTAGGAATTGCATTTGTAATGTGGTAATCTTCCCTGATTTCGATTTAATTAGTATTTAGTTTTGCTTTCGGCGCTTCATTGTAGTTTGTGTGTTTGAGATTTATTTACAGGTCGTCCAGCGTCTTCGCGACTACACATGTATCGACCTGCCCCTGTGACCCTTCAGGGGAGAAAATTAGGTCATAATATACATCAGAGCACGATGGCCAATGAGACCTTAATGTGTCTAGATGCTTTTTTTTTCTTTTTTTTTATGGATTATGTAGTGGTTTGCCTTTTATCGAAATGGTTTTTGCAGTATTCCTATTATCTCTAGATTAGCATTATCCTTATTGGCATTAATGTTTATTCCTTATAGTTTGTGTGTGGTTTATGTGCTCTCCGCCCCAAGAGGTGTTAGTGGGGGTTCGAGAGGGAAACAGAGGGCGCCCCGATTCCAGAGGCGCCCCTGGTTCTTTTAAGTGCCCGGTGTACAGCACCGATACACTGCACCCCCGTTTAACGTCCCTCGCGGAGGACTGGTTAGTACATAAACATAGATTAGTACAGATATTACTCTACTGCCCTGTGTCTTGGTGTAAATTCACATGGGCTCTCTCTGTTGTGCTATTGGATATTGTCAGGTGTTTTAATGGTGTTGCAAGGGTAAGACTAGTTTTTAAAGGTAATTTAGTTTAATATAGTAGTAAAGGGGCTGCGTTTGTGTGGTTGGACCGAGATGCCTGGTTGTTGGGGGAACAGGGAGGACAATTTCTGGTTCTACACTTTCTTTCTTGTGGACACAATTTTCACGCGCCTTTATATTGGTTTGTTTTTGAGAGAGAGAAAGAGAGAGAAGAGAGAGCGCACGTTCTTATTCCTGTTCATATTGCTTATGGTTACTGATGGCAATTATATGAATTAGTGCATTTTGGTCAGGAGGGAATAGATCTGGGATGTTAATGCTGACCATCCCTCTAATTCGATCTGACCGTCATAGTGACAAGGGTACTACGTGCAGGTTAGCAATACATAGGTTACAATTCAACGTCAAACGTAACAAGGCACAGGCATGCAAGGAAAAAACTTACACTACACTACAAGAAAACATCACCTACGCTACAGTAGGGGAAACAACAACAACAAATACCGTCACCATTCTCTTATTTATTTTTTATTTTTATTTTTGTCATGTTGGGTATGTCATGTCAACGGAGCCAGAGTGCACGGACGAGAGATATCTCTCCAGGCGCGCCCTCTAGCCCAGCCGACACGCTCTACTCAACATGTTTAAGTCTTGTACATATGGGAAAAACATGTTTACTAATAACATTTAATTACAACAATATTTACACCTATAGGCGCTTCATTGTAGCTTGAAAAGTTGTTATTTATGTACGCTCAAATATTGAACCTTACTGTTGTGGTTACACTGCACTATTCTTATTGTCAAAAAAGGGTGCTGAAAATATTAGGGGCTGAGTACTTTAAGTATATTTTTAAAGGTTTAAACTTTTGCACCAAAACTAAGCAAACAACTTCAAAATGGCGTCCAGAATTGTTGAAATTTTAGATTCTCATATAAGGCCGAGTTTTTCCTGGTTTCTGATTGGCTGAATCTCGTATTGGCCGACCTTTTCCCGTATTGGCCGTGTTTTTTTCCATATTGGCCGCCTTTTTTTCGTACAAGGCGAGTTTCGAGCTTTATTGGCGATTCTCAACATGTATTGGGCGAACAAATTGAACACATTCTCGTCTTATATTATGAAGTTAATTAATAATCAAGGTTATTAATCAATATTAGCAATTATTTTTATATGAATTAGTCCAATTTCAACCATGTCCAATGTACGAACTACCACTTCTAAAGTGAAACAATGCAACAAATAATTCTCTCTGCAATTAACTTAATATTTGTACTTCCAATTCTTTTCAATCATTTTTTTACTTCCAAGTTTTTGTTTAAGTCAAAGATCTAATCTGGGTATTATACAGCTTGCCTGTAAATAAATCATAAGACAATTCAAATTGTCCAGATCACATTTACAGGGCAAAGGGGCTCAGCTTGTATTAAAATGTGATTATAATTGATTACAATTCAAGATGCTTTCTTGACAACATGAATCTATTGCACTTACCATGTATTCTGCGCAACCATGTATAATGTGTATCCTATTTTTCAATGCCAAACTTGATGACAAAAGATTTTAATTTAGAAGATTGGCTGCATTTTACTATTGTGTAATTGGCTGAACATTTGAATCAATAATCAGTGTCACTGGATTGATAACTGTTATTTTGTATTCAAAATATTAAGCATTTTTTATCATCAGCATAGGATACATGACATATACAGATTTAAAAAATGCCCCGCCCCTGGCGGCCATGTTTTTCAACCAACCGGCATCATTTTTGAACTCGTCCAAGATATTGTTGGGATGAATCTTCTGACCAAGTCAAGTCATCTCAAAAATCTACGACATAGTCGCTAGTTAAGTGAGAGAGAGGCCCAGGGACAAGTGAAGGAATGCGTTTGTGCAAAAAATAGGTCGGCAAATTACACTGTGCAATCTTGGACCTGATAATAAATCAAATATTTATATGAAAAATGTAAAGTGACCGTAAAACATTAGTTTAAACCTATTTATTTTAGCTCGATTGCATCGAAAGCCTCGGGCTTATTGAAACGCTCTCGAGTACGTTTCCTGGGCCTAGAACCAGTACTTGGTGTCTTTGGGGGAGATCTAAAGAACGCTCCCATAGTGGGGATCGAACCCATGACCTCCGGATCGCTAGGCGGACACCATATCCATTTCACCACGGCGACATTCCTTCACTTGTCCCTGGGCCTCTCCCTCACTTAACTAGCGAACATGTCGTGGATTTTCGAGAAAAGATTTCACAATGAAAGCGAAGGGAATTACTTCGTTTTTTGGTGTAAAACAACAGAAAGTTGTGTGATAAACATCAGCCACGCTCTGGGAAAACGGGGCTTAATGCTTGTGCGGAAAGTGTCGTCCCAAAATAGCATGTGTATAGGCCGCACATGCTTATCATGGACGACACTTTCCGCTTTTATATATTTTTTCGTTGAAAGGAAGTCTTTTCTTAACAAAAATCCACTTGTAGCGTCAAGTGATTAGCCTGTGCGGACTGCATTAGCCCCGTTTTCCTAGAGCGAGGCTCTTTAAAAATGGTACCCGTGGTTACCAATCGATCCCTTTTCACCTCCTTTAATTTCAAACCGCTTTGAGAAGGACACCCGCTCTGCATCATTTCAGAATCTGCTAACAGCGTTACCGGTCATGTATTCTGCATTACTTGAATAAATAATGGTTTCGATTTTCAAAGTCCGCAAAGTTACTGATGATTAATCTAAATACATGACTACATTGATCATACGACATTTATAAAACAATACGCGTATGAATCTAAAACATATTTGCTATCATACAACAATACCATAATGTTACTTGTTTTCTTTTTGTTGTTTTTTAAATTTAATTCCCACCGATAATGTTGCTGATTCAATCCCCAATAGATTTGGTCGCTATCGAGTTGATTGATTACAAATATGACATATTTTGGTAACATAATATGCTAGTTCAGCATAGTTACAACAGAGAATAGGCAATGTTTAATAGACATTAATCTAATCGTCCCCTGCTATGTAATTGGGATTATACCATTAAACACGAAGGTAAATCTTTCATTTGTCTTTGTCCGGACAAGATATATTTTAAACCATATATTTTAAACCATGAATTGTATTAAAATCAGATATCATTGATTTTAAACATGTTTCTCGGGTTCAATGTAAGCTAACGGTTGCGCTGAGACCGTCGCAGACTATGAACATGCCGAATGGTAGGAACCAATCAGAGTATTCCTTACAAAAAAGTAGTCACGTGACGCATATCAGCATCAGCGATGCTGCGTTTCCAAGAATAGCTTACATAGTAATGGCGGACGCTTGGACGAGTCATTGAGATTTGCGTTTTGTTTGTTTGTTTGGAGGAATAATTCCAATAAATGGCTGATTCGCCTGGAGCATGTGACAGGCAGTTGGAACAGGTAAGTTTGATGATCATATCAAGATTTAACAGCGCTACTTTTTTGAAAGCATTACGAATTTTGTGCATTAAGAAAATGTTGTTAGGCTAACATAAAATTTAAGGCAAACGTGGTATTCTACAATTAAGAAATCTTTAAGGTTTCGAAATTTAGTTAGATTTCCCATCTCTCCGTATCATTAATTTGCTATTAGCCAAATCCATATTTTGTTCAACATACTTAACGTTTGCGATGCAGCATTTATCATCTAACAATAACTTAGTTTGACCCACATTTGGTGTCACCTATTTCCGACCTGGATAGGTCCCTGTTCCGATGTATACTCTTTTCCTGTATATTCGGCCACTTAATATGAAGTGTTTTTTTCTCTATTGATTGATTGTCAATCCAATCATAATTTAAACGTTGAACAAACTAAAGCTAGCATACTCACCTGTAAATCCCCCCCCCCCCCATTGACCCATTCTACAATAGTCAATAGAACACAATTTAGAAAAAATAGGGTATTAGGGTATGGAAAATGACTTTTCTAGTAAGAAAACAAATAATTTTATACATAAATTAAAGAACCTTGTAGTAGATCTTATAAAATCTTAAAATATTGAATTATTGAATTTTTATTTCAGTGCTCATTTTCAAACAGAGATTCCATTGCTTCACAACGGCCAGAATTAGGGAATCTGTCTCATTCTGCTGTTTAAGAAAGAGGTAAGTCCATAGCATTTGTATTGCTAAGACTAAAGTTAGACTAAGTATATTTATATTAAATATCATTCAAATATAGATGCACGTTGACCACAAAACGCAGACAGAACAGTACTGTTAGTAGCTATTGATGAATTCCACACATGCACAGCCTGAAACTATTCACATTTTTTTATTTTTCAAATATTTGTCCCACAAGGTTTGACTTTGTCTTCCATTGCATAAGTTTCTTGTATAGCATTGATTTTTTTTCACCCAAAATAACAGCCTCTAGGCTCTTACAGGCTGTTTTCCAATTGCAAAAAGTAAAACGAGGCCGTTTCCCAATGGCAAAAAGTAGCATTTTCCCCAAAATTCTTAAAAAAATGTCCCAAAAAGTATGCTTTACTTTTCCAATAAACTCAATAATTGGTTTATTGAGTTTATTATACAGCAATTTAATTGCCTAGCATTTTATAATATAAAATTTAGAAAGCAATTAAACATACACTGATAAACAATTGGTATACTGTTATATTTGTAATCATTTTAATAATGTTTATTTTCCCAATTTCATGGTCTATCGCGCTTTTTTCTCAATGAAAAAGTCACAGGCTGATAAATCTAAAAATTAAAAAATCACTGTATAGTGGTTATTTCTTAAATAGCTAGCAAATATAAATGCCTTATGTTTCTTGGTATATCAATGATAGTTTTGTGGTATTACATAATTATTAAGGTTTAGACCATTTTTTTGTAATTGTATTGAACTGTTAATATTGGACACTAAAAGTCACAATATTGTGTTGTGCTTTAACATAAGCATATACATGGCAACTTAGCCATTAAACAACCTTATAATTGCAATTTTTCATGGAGTTGCATTCACTGTTATTAACAACAATTTAATGATGTGTACCATATTCTTAACACCTGCAGTTGTACATTGGAAAATAATTGGTAACAGCTGGTTAATGACCCAAGCACCTTCTTATCTTTATGTTTACTCTGTGATCCCAGCATGATGTTGATTGCTGTTAATTGTAAACCATAGTACTGGCTTTTACATACTTTTGCAGGCAATGTTTATATAATGGGTAAACATCTGCAGCAAACATTTTAGGTTGATTAATTAGAAGTTTGGGTGCAGGATAATGTAATAATATACTACTTCTACTACTGAAACTGCTATTGCTACTACTACTTTTACTACTATAACTATAACTACTACTGCTGCTGCTGTCTAATAATACACTTACTACTTACACTGCTATTGCTACTACTACTACTTCTACTACTGCTGCTGCTGCTGCTGTTGCTGCTACCGCTACTACTACTACTACTACTACTACTACTACTACTACTACTACTACTACTACTACTACTACTATGATCACTCGTGAATTAAAATCGATAATCAACCGAATCCAACAAATATCCTATATTTATTTTTTTTATTTTTTTTTTTAAATAAAAGGGCAGGGCCGGATCTCGGAAGGGCAGGGCAAAGCGCCCTTCCATTTAGGCCTAGCTGGAGCACTGGAGCCTACTTCTACTATTAATTACTGCTACTACAGACACTACTGCTACTACTACTACTACTACTACTTCAACTTACTACTACTACTACTACTACTACTACTACTACTACTACTACTACTACTACTACTACTACTACTACTACTACTACTACTACTACTACTTCTACTACTACTATTACTACTTCTATTACTACTTCATTTTACTACAACTACTTCTACTACTACTTCTACTACTACTGCAATGGTTGCTGCTTCTACTGCTGCTACTTCTTCTTAAACTACTTCCACTACTTGTAGTTGTACTACTATCACTGCTGCTGCTACTGCTGTTGTTGCGTCTATTACAACTTTACTTCTTTTAGTACTACAACTACTACTACTACTACTACTACAACTACTGTTACTACTACAACAACAACAACTACTACAACTACTGCTATTAAAACTAGAAGTAGTTGTACTACTAGTATTACAACTACTACTACTACTGCTGCTACTTCTAATACTACTGCTACTACCTACTACTACTACTACCTTATACTACTACTACATGTACTACTACTACTACTACTACTACTACTACTACTACTACTACTACTACTACTACTACAACTACTACTACTACTACTACTACTACTACTACTACTACTACTACTCTTACTACTTCTACCACTACTACTACTACTACTACTACTACTTCTACTACTACTACTACTACTACTACTACTACTTCTACTACTACTAATACTACTACTTATACTACTACTACTACTACTACTTCTACTACTACTACTACTACTACTACTACTACTACTACTACTACTACTACTAGTACTACTACTACTACTACTACTTCTACTACTACTTCTATTTATACTAGCAGTAGTTGTACTACTACTATTATTACTACTTCTACTACTACTGCTACTACTACTACTACTAAGCAATTACAATTATTTGTATTATTTTTTATTATTATTGTATTGCTATATATAACATAGCGGCAGGGCTTTCCACAGGCCACTTAACGATTCTTCGCCGGGGCGCTTGAATTTCGAAATCAGAGTCCTCGGGGCGCTTGACATTTTCCGATCAGTGTATTTTTCAGTAAAAGAAAGTGGAGATTGTTAAAAAAATCAAGGTTTCTCTATCGGTGTATCAATATTCCCTGTTTTAAAAGAGCACCCGGTACCTACTTTCACAAGTAATCGCCATAAACACCACATGGGGTAATGGATAATTCACTGATAAGAGAATAGCATGACGCGCGTATCGATTTTTCTAGCCACATTACACAGTCATTACAATGCTGACAAGGATGTATCTGGAAACTTTCCAGTCGTCAAACTGTGAAGTTCATCGTCCAATCGGTTATGCGAATGCTTATGAGGGCGGGGATAACTATCGACCATTATTTTTGATTGACGTCGGGCATGAAGTAAGAGTTTTTCGCAGCTTGATTAGCAAGAAGTTGTACCATTTACGTAAGGCCAAAAAAAAGATTCTGTGTTTAGGGCAAAGGTCTCAAAAAAGCTAGTTTGGGTAGGGATTTAGTTTTTTAGTTTTTTTACCCCAAGAATCTAGGTATTGCAACGGTGTTCCTACTGCCTACTTGTTTGCATCCATAACAACCTATGATACTTATACTACTTTATTTCAAAATAATTTCAAGTACTAACATTTATTGTATTAAACATTTATTTCATTCTTAGGTGTAAATTGTAAATAATTTTTGAAAATAAAATCATTTTACATCATTCGAATTTTTTTCAATGAATGTTATACATTCAATACCATTCGATAAAAAACAATTCTGAAGTAGTCACAAATATTAAAATTTTACTTAAAAATATACATGTGCATATAAATGGAAAGTCGTATATGCCCGCGTACATGTTATTTTATATATTTATAATACCTCAATATTTCATTAATTTAATACTTATCATAGTTTACTGTAACTCTTCCTCTTCGATGGTTGCAATAATATTTTTGGACTGCCAAGGGAGATTGAATTCACAAAAATTGTATCGGATCAAAATACTCAAATGCTCACCTTCATGGAATTTATAGATATCAAACACTAATATTTTCAGAAAGTTATTACATAGAAGTTAGGTCTTCAAATTAAGTCTGAATTGATGCACATTAAACTGAAAATGCTACCTTTTAGTGCCGTTGCATTTTTTCTCTGGGGCTTTTTTTGCATGTGTCAGATTATAAAAAAAACATTTCAAATACTTCAATGTTCATATTAAGAAGTACAAATTTATTTTAAAAATAAGTTTAAACGAATTTTTCCATATAAAGACTATAACCAGTAACAAAACAATTGAATCATTTAAAATTCACGTATTTTCAATAATTTGCAGAATTACCCCACCCTGCATTAAAATTCATCGTGTCCGTCTTACAAACCTATGTTTTGAAACTGCTGTCATCATTCCATCCTCCAACAAATCACAACACACTTATAGTATTCTATATAAACATAAACTGGTTAAAAACAATTCGATTTCGAAATTTAAAATTCGTTTATTGTATACTAGTATGCAAATTGCTGTTAAAACAAAAGTTGTCAGATACTGATCAGGTGTTTTTCCTTCTTTAGCAGGGACATTATATAGGCCCCTTTCCCCATGGGAAAGGCCTCTTCCCCACAATAAATTTCTTTAAAATAGTGCAAATTCCCCAACATTTTAAGTTTAATTACATTTGACAAAATCCCCGCTTTCTTCTTTTGTGTATATTTCCCCCCTTAAATTGAAGGCCAGACGTCTCACCAACATTCAGAAAAAACACATTGCTGACAGTTAATCAATGTATTAAAGTTATTTTTACAAAAAAAATCACATTTACAATTGTAAGACATCTATGAAGTACCTTTAACAACAGAACACCTGCTGGATATCGATAACATAATTAAACAGATTAAGATTAAAAAGCGCAAAGCAATTCTCGGTATTACGAAAGTTTCATTGACAATTTATTGGTCGCTAAATTATGTGACAACTAACAATTTTACTACAAAAGTCAATAAACTCGAAACATAGTTTATTAACAGGTACATTTCGATATATTTTGCTCAATATATACTATTTCGGCAACGTTCCTTCATAAAAGTCATGTTTTACTGTTTTCTTTTTAATTTTTTAATGCCCCCTAGTAGGGTGGCATATAGCAGTTGAACTGTTCGTCAGTCAGTCTGTTCGTCCGTCCTAAAACTTTAACATTGCCCATAACTTTTGCAATATTGAAGATAGAAACTTGATATTTGGCATGCATGTGTATCTCATGGAGCTGCACATTTTGAGTAATGAAAGTTCAAGGCCATCCTTCAAGGTCAAAGGTAACAAAAATCCCAGGGAAGTAATAAGCTTTAAAAGGAGGTAATTATCTGCACCTGCCAAATGATAAAAAATAAATAAATCAATCAAAGCGGGGCAAAAGGGGGCATTTTGTTTCTGACAAACACATCTCTTGTTATATATACAGCGATTTAAAAGCATTTATCTTTAGCTTGTCACAAGCTAAATTCCTCCTTTTGAACTTTAACAACGATGTTTGGGGATAAGGGGATGATAAGAAGCAGATGAGCAATTTTCTGTATTGTTTTTGCCATAGCCAAGTTGCTTATTATATACACTTTCGGCGAATATCTTGAGATCAAAAGATGCTTAAAAATTATTAAAACAATATAACGCCTTTATAATATCTTTTTTTAATGTTTCTATGTTATTAATTAGCCGATCATCTGATAAAACGTCTTCCGATCCAGCGTTCTAGATAAGCTGCTTATCAGCGTAATATATACGACTAAACGCGTGACGTCACGCGCACCTGCAAAGTTTAGACTCCGCCCACCGGTTGGCAAAAAGAGATGGAATTCATATAAGCGCATATAGAGACGGTGAACATAATCATCGATTTTATTGATAATCATGCACTATATCAAATATAATTTTATAAATTATATCTGAATAAAACGGGAGGCGGAAAACTACAACGGGCGAGGCATGGTCAGGGGTTAGGATTAGGGTTGGGTTTAGGCTAACCCAAACCCTAACCCGACCCCTAACACTAACCCTAACCCTAACCCTCTAACCTCCCCTTGCGCAATACCATACCATGCCTCGCCCGTTGTCGTTTTCCGCCTCCCGAATAAAACATTAGCTAATGATGTTGGTGGTTCTAGCAGTACAGAACTGTATCTCACTCATTTACTGTCCGGAAAACCGGTGACATTTGGGAAAGACCAGATGGCAACCAAGAATAGTTTGGTGACACTTGGAGAGACAGGTGACCCCCAGGAACAGCCTGGACCGGTGCACAACGGTCTAGCACCCCTGAGTGCAGTCTTCGAGAGAGGACAACCCACATACAACAGCTACAGAATCGAACAATGAAGAATACCCTCAGAGTCTTCCGAGAGGGAGGGTGGAAGAAAGACTCAATAGGACGGATCTCACGGTAACGACACAGCTAGTCCAAACGACATTGACTGGAACACCGACAGTTGTTAGATGCAGGTGTGGCAAGGTCTGCAAAAACCTCAGAGGCCTACGAATCCACCAAGCCAGAATTGTGTGTGGTCGGAGAACTGAACAGCAACAGCGCGCAGGTTTGATCCCTGGTGAGACGCAGGAGGATCCTAGTCAGGTCACAACCCATAGTACTGGGGACCTCTCCGCTGCTGAACAGCTCACTGCCCAGACAAGGAGTGCTAATTCGACACTACCTGGCGAGATGAAGGATGAAAAGGACCCGCTTCTGGAATACCTAAGAGAAGAAGAACTAACTGAGCAAATACACGACCTGCCGCAGCCCAAAGCCAATCAGGCCCCCGAGGAGCAACGACAACCAATTGACTGGCCGAAGACCACAGACAAAAGAGCCTGGAACGACATAGACAAGGAGCTAGATGCCATACTGACATCCACCATGCAAGGACCAGTAGATAGGAAGTTAAAGTGCGTGACAACTCTAGTCTACACGGTGGCTAAGGAGCGATTTGGCACCAAGAAAACACGTCGACCAAAGCCCCAGCAGACACCCAACAGGAGACAGAGTCGCATAAAACAGATAAGACGTGAGCTGGAGAGCATCAACAAGGCATACAAGAAGGCAAGTCAAGAAGAGAGATTGGGCCTCCAGGAGCTACGAGACATTCTGAGGTGAGAGCTACAGACTTTAAGGAAGGCTGAGAATGCGAGTACGGCGAGACGAAGAAGGGCACGAAAGAGAGCGGAGTTTGTATCTAACCCATACAAATGTTCCAAACAACTTCTGGACAAAGAAAGGTCAGGCCAATTAAAAACCAGCATGGCAGACATCGAGGAACACCTCAGACAGGTCCACTCAGATCCAGACAGGGAAATACCACTCGGATATTGCCCAAGACTAGAACCTGTGGCACCCCCAACATGCCCACTGGAATGTTAAGAGCCCTCGCTCTTAGAGGTGTAAGAAGTTGTGAGGAAAGCAAGAACGGGATCAGCCCCAGGACCAAACAAGATACCATACAAGGTCTACAAGATGTGCCCTCTCCTGCTGCGTAGACTATGGAACCTACTAAAGGTGATCTGGAGGAAGGGGATAATACCTGATGAGTGGCTACATGCCGAAGGTATATTTACTCCAAAGGAGAAGAACTCCAAACACATCAGCCAGGTCAGAACAATATCTTTGCTCAACGTGGAAGGCAAGATATTCTTCGCCATCTTAGCCAGAAGACTGACAACCTACCTTACCACAAATGGGTACATCGATACAACAGCTCAGAATGGTGGAGTGCCAGGCTTCTCAGGGTGTGTAGAGCATACCAGTGCAATCAGCCAGTTCATTAGAGAAGCAAAGGTGAACAAATCAGACCTGACTTTAGTATGGCTAGACCTTGCAAACGCCTACGGATCTATTCCACATAAGCTCATCGAATCAGCCCTTCAGTACTACCATATCCCTGAACACATCCAAGGGATGATCAATGCGTACTTCAGGGGAATGAAACTGCGCTTCATGGTTGGCGAAAAGATGACAACTTGGCAGAGACTGGAGAAGGGAATAGTGACCGGGTGTACCATCTCAGTTGTCCTGTTTGTGATGGGCATGAACCTCATAATCAACCCTGCAAACAAAGAAACCCGCGGGCCAAAGACATCTACAGGGTTACACCTGCCAATAAACAGAGGCTTCATGGACGATCTGACAGTGACAACACAGACACACATACAAGCAAGATGGGTACTGAAGGCATTAGAGGAGGCAGCCACCTGGGCTAGAATGAATTTCAACCCCAAGAAGTCCAGAAGTCTGGTAATCAAGTGCGGATCAGTCACAAAACGGTTCACCCTACAAGTCCAAGGCGAAGACATACCATCAATTATGGACAGTCCCATAAAGTGCATGGGCAAGTGGTTTGATTCGAGCCTTAGTGACAAAGCAAACGTAGAGCGCATCAGATCACAACTCCAGGAAGGGCTGAAACAAATCGACAAATCCGCTTTACCAGGAAAGTTCAAGGCATGGCTCTTCGAGAATGCACTTCTCCCCAGACTGATGTAGCCCCTTATGCTATATGAAATACCTACATCCTCTGTCGAATGCTTGGAGAGAACGATCAGCAGACACCTGCGCCGATGGCTGGGAGTACCACCAAGCTTTACCAGCATCGGATTGTATGGGCGATCCAACCAGCTACAATTCCCGCTATCATCACTAGTGGAGGAGTTCAAAGTTGCGAAGACAGTGACGCTCAAGCAATCGCAGGACAGTTCAATCCGAAATGCTGGAATTGAAACTAGGACAGGGAGAAAGTGGTCAGCCAGCCAAGCAGTCGAACAGGCCGAGAAAAGACTCCAGCAAAAAGACATTGTCGGCATCACAGCTGTAGGAAGACAGGGGTTAGGCAGCTCCAAGATAACATTGTGGAGCTCTGCTGGAAACATGGAAAGGAGGAGAATGGTGCAAGATGAAGTCAGAGCAGCAGAAGAAGAAGACAGAAGAGCGAAAGCTGTGGCTATGGGTGCCCAAGGTGCGTGGACGAAGTGGACAACGACAGAAAAAAACTGACCTGGGCTGATATTTGGAGCTACGAACCTCTGAGGATAGCGTTCCTGCTCAGATCAGTCTATGACCTGCTACCATCACCCTCAAACCTGCACAGATGAGGTCTACAGGACCACCCCAAGTGCCAATTACCACAGCCCTCACCCAAGGACACTACAGGTGGAGACACGACAGTATTCTTCAGGAACTCGCTGACAAGTTGGAACGCGAGAGGACCAAGAAGAGGCCCAGACAGAAACCCCAAATGATCCACTTCGTGAACGAAGGACAAAAGGCGCCTTAAGTACTGCAACCTACCAGTTCTGTATTAGATGAATCTGATCAGTGGGAAATGTCTGTTGAACTGAAGCAAAAGCTAGTGTTCCCGAACATTATCCAAACAGCATTAAGGCCTGACATTGTGCTGTGGTCCACTAAAGATAAGTGTCTGATCATGGTTGAACTGACAGTCCCTTGGGAATCTCGTTGTGAAGAGGCCTTCGAACGGAAAAAGGCCAAGTATACATACCTGCAAGAACAGTGCAGAGAGAAGGGATGGCGAGTGTGGCTCTACCCTGTGGAAATCGGCACAAGAGGATTGCCAGCACAGTCGCTGTGGAGAATGTTCAGTGCCTTGGGCATCATAGGAGCAGACAGGAAGAGAGCAGTGGGCAAACTGAGCCTAGCAGCAGAAAGGGCATCTAGTTGGTTGTGGATGAAGAGAGAGGAGAGGAGCTGGAAGCCTACCACCAACACGTAGTGTCTGATCAACACTGCGGGCCCGCTGCATTGAGAGTGTCCTGTGATTAAAGGACCGAAACACTTGTTGATAGGCGGTTCTCAGCTGATGATGTTGGTGGTTCTAGCAGTAGAGAACTGTATCCCACTCACTCGTGTACGCAACATATAGTTCTGATTTGAACCTTAATATGTCCGTAAAAACTTACCATGTTACACATTAAATAAATTCTCTCGATAAATGTCATTGTTTTATTTAATTGTTCACACCAATTTTTACACTGTTTGTTTCATCATTTTAACCCGGTGTTAAATTGCATCTTTGTTCATCGCAAACCGATTATCTCGTTATGATCGGATACTGTCCAGACAGTTACAAAGAAAACCTTGTGTCATAAACCCAGGGACCTAGACTTGGGGTGCCTGCATAAACCACATGTGGCAGATAATTTTATGGTCATTAAACACAATTTATGATACCTCCATGTCATCTTCAGACATATTGAGCCAGTCATTTAAAACAGGTGCTTTAATAAAATATGTTAACATATTTAAAAAAAAAAGATATTAGTCCGAAATGGATTAGCAGGATTAAGTGTATATATATATTAGCCAGTTTAATAATAATATACAGTGTTTTATAAATATAAATTTAAAATTTTGTGCAATTTTACTGCTACACAATTAATGTATTTAACGATAACCGGCAAATATATAATCGGCAATTACGTATAAACATTGTACGTTACAGCAGTGCACGAAACACCATGATGAAAACAAGCGATCAAAAATACTTGCGTAAAATGAATTAAATATATAGTGTTAGTTATCATAAAATGCTTGATTGTTACATGTATCATTCCTTATCACTTATTAAATAAAAATTCAATATACATGCAAAGACAGTTCAATTTGCACAATATGCAGGGTTTTTTTTCATTTGTATGCTTAAAATTATTGATATTGTCATTCAATGGAAACTAAACGAAAATTCATTCAATGAAAAGGAAAATGATAAAATTTAACAATTGTTATGTATTCCGCGTTTTTAGGGCTTTGTTTTATAATTGATTAAATGCACCTCTTACACATTCGATCGCTGATGAACAATAACAATATCCTCACCACTTATAATTGTGATCAAATAAATATATGTTTCATTATTTTTTAAATATCATTTATAAAAGTCTTGCTATAAGAAAGAATACGGTTTATTTATTTGTTTTGTTTTGTGGGATTTACAGTATTTAGTCTTCCGTACACGTTTACTCTGATGCTAATAACTAATTCGTATTTTTATAAAGACAAAAAAATAATTATGAATACAAATTTATTGGTACTAAATATGATTTATTTGCGTTATTGTTAAAGAGATTTGATGTTTATTTCGAATTATTTTATCGTTTTATTGACTAAACAAAAGTCCTATATACATGTTTTACAGTACTGTAACCAGTGTTTTTGCCAACCAGTCAGTGCGCATGCGCGAAAAATCCCGAATGTAAACAATAACAATTTACTCGTCTATACGCATTGGAAATATCAAGATACGCTGAATTTATCATTTCCATGCGTACATTTTAGGCAAGCCAATCTGGACTTACGCAAATGATGTAAATTCTTTGCGTATAGCATAAACAAAAAATATAAACAGCTGATTGTCTTTCGCCAAAACATGAGACTGGTTATCGTAAAAATTAGAGCTAATTTGCAGTCTTCGAATTAGCCTATAAACCCGAAGCCCGAGTCGATTCTTGGGCCGGTCGGTCGATCCTAAATGCTTATAAAATAGCCCGACCAGTCGATTTAATATTTGATCATCATATCAATAACCTGATTTATACGCGTTTTTAAGAGGCACGATTAAATTCGCTATTTAAATGCCTAAAATGACGTTATAGAATTGCATGAACACATGTGGCCGCCATTTTTCTAAACTGTTGTGTAAACATCCGGGTATGTTGCTATTTAAAGTAATGATGCAATTGACGCCAAATCGAGATGAGGTTATTCAAACTGAACATGCGTAGATCACGTTCCGGGATGTTCGCGCATCGGGCACTTCGTAATTTTTTAAAATAATGACCAATCAAGAAGCGTATTTAATTTTAGAAGCGTTTTCCGGAAATGTATTTATAATTCATGAAAAATGGACGAAGTAATTTTTCAATAAACATAAAAGAGTCTGCAAGGGATATTGTACGAATTGGGTTAAAAACAAATTGATCCTTATAACAGTTAGATTTCCATGTGTTTTAATAAATTATTCCTGCGTATTAGAAGACGTTTTTAAACTAATTATTAATAATTGTAGTACTTTCGTTTGTTCTGTAATATCGTTCTGCTACGTGGCCTACTTTGCTACTTATAATCCGTTTACGAATATAAAATACTTTTCACGGTTGACACATGCTTATCGAAACATCGGGAGTAAATTAAAGAAGCAGACATTGTCACTTGGTAGTTTGGGCAATTAACACACCCAGTGGCCTTTTGTTCTGAAGCCACATGCCGACAATTCAGAAATTCATCGGAGATTGTCCTAGTAATAATACGATAATAATCAATTTGCTTTAAAATAAAACCAAACACCGGTCAAACTGATTAATGGAATCATTGTATGAGAACATGTGTAATAATAAAGTTACAATAAACAGCATAATTATCTGGTGCATTGTGTATAAAATACATTTCAAAATGAAACAGAATACCCATACTGTATTACTTATTACTGTAATCACATGCATCTGTTTTTTATTTGGACGCGATAGCGGACAAATAATGTAGCGAGTTTTGCAAGCCAGTATAAGCTTAGGTACGCTGGGCGGAGCGTCGTTGTAAACAATCGATATTGGCCAATGAGAGTGCACGCTTTGCATGAGCGACAGCACTCGTAGGCTTGCATTACCTGCAATAAAATGATGCAGTCGATAAATGAGTCGGAACAGTGGTGTAATGGTAGATCGCTGGCGTAGTGAACGTTGTTGTTGTTGTCTTAAATACAAATTACAATTACAGAGGCAGTCGTGTGGGATGCGACAGCAAGAGGGAAACACGACATAGAATCGGTCGTAACGGACGATAAAGACACTGCAATAATATCAAATGCATAGACAGGTGTGCGAGAACTCTCAGAACAGACAGCAAGAGAGAAACATGACATAGAATCGGTCGTTATGGACGGCAAACACACTTTAATGTCAAACACAGATACAGGTGTGCGAAAAATGTCAGAATAGAAACAAGAGAGAAACAATGACACTTTAATATCAAACACAGTGAATGGTGTGCGGGAACCGACAGAACAGACAGCAAGAGGGTAACATGACATACAATCGGTCGTAATGGACGGCATTGATACTTTAATATTAAACACAGGTGAAGGTGTTCGGGAACTGACGGCAAAGACAGCAACAGGGAAACATGACATAGAATCGGTCGTAATGGACGGCAATGACACTTTAATATCAAACACAGGTGAAGGTGTTCGGGTACTGACGGCACAGACAGCAAGAGGGATATTTGACATAGAATCGGTCGTAATAGACGGCAACGATACTTTAATATCATACACAGGTGAAGGCGTGCGAGAACTGACAGCAAATACAGCAAGAGAGAACTTTGACATAGAATCGGTCGTAATGGACGGCAACGATACTTTAATATCAACCACAGTTGAAGGCGTGCGGGAACTGACGGCACAGACAGCAAGAGGGAAACATGACATAGAATCGGTCGTGATGGACGGTAGTGACACATTAATATCAACCACAGTGGAAGGCGTGCGGGAACTGACAACACATACAGCAAGAGGGAAACATGACATAGAATCGGTTGTAATGGACGGTAATGACACTTTAATATCAACCACAGTGGAAGGCGTGTGGGAACTTAGAGCACAGACATATTCAGGTAGATGTGTCATACAATCGGATTTAAAAGCATGTAAAGAGGAACTGTTGGCTTAAACGGACATTGAAAAAAGGAAAATCGGACATTTCAAAGCAAATGATGACGAGTGTGAGTATTTGAAAGGAAAAGGTAAGCATATACACATATATATTTTTTTATTGAACACATACTGAAATATTGATTTCATCTTCGTATGTATTTATCACTTCTTTCGATTATATATTATTGGGACGTGTCTCGTATATATTTATATAAGGGATGGGAACGAATACTGGAAACGATATTCGAATATTCGTTTGTCATTATTCGAATATATTCGAATATTCGATTTGTAAACCTTATACTAAAATGTCCGAATTTATGACCGTCCGGAGCAAAATTACTATTCCTGATATCCACAAATGCCACTAAAAATCGTATCTTATGTGCGGCTTTGAAAAACAGGATAGAGTTATATATTTTTTAAAGATCATTGATTATTATGCTCTTTTTTAAATAAATACTGTTTAGTTTCATAAGATGTAATATTTCAAGAAAACACATTACCGTAATTTAAATTTATTTTAAAACTTATAATTGAGCTGGATTACTTTCCATCGATCCAACTATTTATGCTTTTGGTTTCGCTATTTTTTTCTGGAATAAAGAACCATTTAAGAACGATTTAATTGGTTTAGATTCGAGAAACTAAATTCTGATTAGATAATCATTGATTAGATATATGGATAACGGAATTAAAACATATATGCCAGATCTCGACGGGACAGTCCCGCCAGTTTGGTGATTGTTCCGTCGTCCGAGTATGAGACAATTTGTCCAAATATTCGTTAATACGTTCTATAAATTCACAATAAAATTCGCTATTCAAGCTCTGTCTGGCTAAAAGTTACCATCGCTGATCCTTTTATTGCCACCCATTGACAACCAACTTCTACTTCTCGAGTGCAACATTATCGGTATGTTAGGCTTAGACAGCTGCATTTAAGATTTAAGATTAACCAATCGCGAGAAAAAATCAGCATTTTCAAAGCTTAAACAATGCTCTGTTTTCTGTACCTTTCAATATGTATAAGGTACAGTAAGCTAAGTGAAAAAAGCAATAAGTAAACTTATCAACTATATAAGAATTAAATTAAATAAAGCTTAATTAAAACATAATTTTAGTTATGTTACGTATATTAATTCGGTAACTTGAAACGAATGAAGTTATCATTTTAAGTCCCCAATATTCAATGCTTAATGGCATGAACATAAAATACATATTAGCTATTAAAATACAAACTTCAATTAATTTGATACTCAATGCAAGTGATTTCGTTACAAAGAATTATTTGATGTCTATTTTACTCATTTCATATATCAAATATAGATTCTATCTTGCAAAACGCAGTGTTGCAAAACGCACACTTTTATTGTTTCAAACTTTATACAGCCGGGATTCGATCATAAATTTCGTGAAATTATGTACACAAGCATGAAACTGTATTCACCCGGGATTCGATAATAAACCTTTTGACAACATATTTTAAAAAATTTGCGTTCGTTTCGTTGTATTGCTTTGTTGCACCCTACTTCGGTCCATGTGAATTACCGTGTCGCTAATGTAGACTAACCACAATAGTTATATCATCCCGATAAATTAATGAGTTTTGCGATTAAATGCGTAGACATCATAACCAGACAGATCCTTTTTAAGCCCCATTTACACTCAAAATCAACGAATCGAGAGCGTTTATATAAGCCTTAGGCTTTCGATGCAATCGAGCTAAAATAAATAGGTTTAAACTAAAATCAACGATATTTCGTTAATTATTTCGTAAAATAAAGTTAACCCACACAAAATCAGTGACCCGTATATAATATCCATAATTTCAACGCTAGATGTGGTCTGGTAACAATGTATCTTGTTAAATCTATGTTACCAGACCACATCTAGCGTTCACATTTTGGCTATTGCTTTAAGGAACAATGATTTTGTATGGGTTAACTTTATTTTACGAAATATTTTACGAAATATTCGTTGATTTTGAGTGTTAATGTGGCTTTAAATAATGTCTTGTACCAAGTTTCTGACTACAACGAGCATGGTGTCCATTACTTATTAGGTAACGAGTGACCGCTTGGTTTGCTTTGAGTTTATGAAGATTTTCTTTCATTAAAGGGACTATCAACCGCGATTGCTGAAAAAAAAAAAGTTCTAAAATACCGTATTGTTTATAATTATTGGTTTATATTGATTAAAATATCACGACTGGTATATCACATGACTTGAAAAAAGTTGTTAAGTTTTCATATTTTCAGTATATTCGTTAATACATTTTACTGGGTATGTCTACCAGGTAACAACCATTTAACTATAAATAGCGCAAGTAGATTGATCATCATCGTCACGTGATATACCCAGGAATGCAAATTGTGTAAAAATTATATATAAAATGATCAATTTACTTAAAAAATACGGTATTTTAGAACTTTTGTTTTTTCAGCAATTTAATTAATTAATAATTATCTGCGGCACTGGAAACTTATATGAAATTTCTGTAAAACTCGCGCATGCGCGTTTTATTTCCGGTCTGATGAATTTCGCTGC
Organism: Dreissena polymorpha; assembly: GCF_020536995.1. NCBI lineage: Eukaryota > Metazoa > Mollusca > Bivalvia > Myida > Dreissenidae > Dreissena > Dreissena polymorpha. Next base: position 27,894,024 of record NC_068365.1, on the reverse strand, counting down.
GTAATCATGTATCCAAAATGCTTTAAACGAAATGAAAAATGCCATAATATGTACATTATGAAAACTTTTCTGGATTGAAAACACTTTGTTTTTCATAATATGACATACTGCAGCTTGCGCTTACTGGTAATTCATTGCATTTATAGCATTAACCAGTTGTTGTAGCAAAAAAAATATAATACAATGTGCAAGATCAATATACCGAAGCACAGATTTAACTGCAAATGGCAGTGCCCCAGATAATTATTTGGGAAATAGGGTTTTCACCCATTGATTTTGAAAAATAGGGTGATTTCATTCTTGAAATAGGGTGAAATGAGTTATAAAAATGCAAACCTTAAAATCATTGTTGCTTAACTTCTGTTGAAGCTGCACACCTGTCATACTTGTATTGATTCAATAAAACTGTTAACTTTAATACACTGATGTTTCATAACTTACATCTTAAATCCTTGAAACTGTCCATAAAATAAACTTTAAACTTTAAAAAACTCTGATGTTAACTGAGATCTTTGTTACTGTCAAACATATAAACTTGTTCTAGAAATTGTTTACTCAATCAAGGCACCCTTAGGCAGAACATCGTACTAGAAACTGAAAGTACAGATGCTTTGCAACTACATGCACAATGAGCGACGGATTAAGTCAGATTGAAAACGCATGTATGTCGTCGTAAATAATTTGGTCAGAGGCTTTATTTAAGCATGAAATCGAGTCCATTGAGCGTTTGAATAATTTTGACTGTTGTCTTGCTCCGTCATCCAGGCGCTTGTTGAATGTTGCGATAATAATTCTAAAGAGAAAATACAAAAAATTAGCAAAGCATATACGATTGTATCGTACGCATCAAATTTGACGAATTTGCGTAAAAGTCAAATTGGTTGCGTTTTCAATACGCATGATATTGTATTTATTTGCATTGTTAAACATTTTAAAAGGGTGAAAGACGCAGATACGCAGCTTATCTGGGGCACTGAAATGGTTGTATTTGTGTCGTTAATACGACATTGTATCTCGTTCCGACAATTTAATAAGTCATTAGGACGAGAACACTTACCGATAGCAATGCTTAATTAAGTCGTTTGTGCGTCTTAATAAGTGGTGCTAACGGTTAAGTTACTCATGAGAACGAGGTAGCGAGCGCATGGAAAAAGTCGTGGGCACGAAACAATTGAGTCATGGAAACGAGATAACTTAGTCGTGGAAACGACATAACTAGCCTAGCAGATTCCATGTTAATTAACGCACGTTTCACAATAGCATTTACAAAAAAGGCCTTAATAATTGTGAATGGTACAAACCGCACATAATGCACGATTGTAAACACCCAGAGGTCTTAGAAATCCGTTAAATGGCAATGGTATAACACCACGAAGACGTTTACGTTAGCAAAACAATTTTATTGTTTATCATCATAGAAACTCACTTCAGATCTACGAAATAAATGGAACAGTTCCAGACAATTCGATGTTCTCTCACTACTCAATGGAACCAGTTGCATTTTATTTAGCTGAGTGCGTCAAAAAGATATAATATGACATTTGCATAAGTACAGTTAAAACTAATAGAACTATCCTGATTGATTTGCACATGTCGCGGAAAGTCTGGGGGAGGGGGGGGGGGGGGGAATTGAGGTTCATTATAACGTTGTTTGAAAATATGGCGTATGAATACTAATTTCACTGACTGTCCCCCATTGACTGGTTTGAGCGACTTATATTAGCTCCGTGGTGCTGAAACTGTATGCTGAAATGCTGACAGCCAATCATATCATGGCCTTTTATAATGGTTTATACATGCCTGCACATACTGCTTTATAGAGATATTAATATTTCAACGATGATCGAGTTATACAACAAAAATATATGCTTCTTGTCTGTTAGGCCATCCTTAAAAAATCTTGTGTTTGGCAAAACCCGACCGACCCACTAAAATCGGCCCGACTGAATTTATTTTTTGTTACTTTCCAAAAAATATTTTTTTTGCTCGCCGAAACTTCTTTCCGCTAAATTTGTCCTTTCCGCTTTTTATCCTTTCCGGTTATTTGCGTCATTTAATTGAATGCTCTTTCAAGGAGTGTCGGCATGAATTACCCAAATCTTCCGAAATCTACCCAAATCTTCCTTCCCAAATCTACCTAAATCTACATAAAAATAATTATTTTACATCATGTTTGTGTGATGGGCACTATTGTTTTGTTTAATGCTTCATTCTTCTCGTAACAATATGTAATTTCCTAATAAAAATACTTAAAATCAAATAAAAGTTACACACCCCTTACTAATTAATCTTCCCAAATCTCTCAAAATCTACACCAACTAAAACTAATCAAAGCTACTTGTGTAATAAATTTGGAGAAAAATATATATTGCTTCCTGTGGTTGCTATAGAATTGTGTCGAAAAAACCAACTAGTGTCTTAAAATAAGTTAGATAAAGCTAAATCAAGGTACGTAAAGAACACAGAAAAGCCAATAACCGCGTACCGAAAGCGCAGTGCCATTATCAAAAGCGAACTGTAAAATGTAAGTAATGAAAAAAATCAGATGACCAGTAAAATTTCAATAAAAGAATAACATGAAACTTTTTTATGAATTAATTGTTCAATGACTTTATCCTGCAACTTCGATCTTAAACGCGCAATATAATGTAAATTAACGATGTCGGCCAATAAAACAACATGCCATAATGATGCCGGGAATCAATTGCCTGACAATTAAAACATTAACAACGAACGAGCACAATTGTTGTTACAGACAGGGGTTAAGTTTCGATAATTGGTAACATTCGTATGGTGAAGTCGTACAAATTTAACTTGAGATCGGGCGGGTAGGGGCGTATAGCGTAGACCGAAATGGCAAATTTATTAAAACAGAAAAGTGTCACGGATTGATGCACAGAGCGCAAACCATAAGCCCCCCCCTCCCCCCCCCCCGGTTTCACCGGTAGTGGACTAATAAACAAACTATGCAAACTGTGATTGAAATAAACTCAGTTATAACGGTGGGCATTTAGCAATCATACTTCTTTTTTTTTGTTTTTCGGTATTGATTTGTCATAAGAGGTATACTTACATGAGCGCGCGTTGCTTTATAAGATCTCAGTGCTTGATAGTTTTAAGTATATGAATAAATATTAAGTACCCAATACAATTTTCATATTTACATCCGTGGGATAACTTTATATATCATGAAGGTCTCCGTTTTCGGCACAGACGATCTGAACATATGTCATTGACAACCTTACCAAGTATTACAATTATCTGAAGGGATAGAATCAGCCAGCGATATAGGTTCGTTTTCGGTTTACTAAACACATTAACTGTTAACTACAAAATTAAACAGTTACATGTGATTGCGGTGCACGAAATTTGTCATTTGAAGGTCTCATTTATTCAACAGCTTTAGTCACATTAATCGAAAAATCAAACTTATTCTACTCGATCCCCACTATTTGAAGAAAAGCATATTTAGCGGTTATAAGAAAATGTTATTTGAATAAGATGTAGAAAAAATATACGCGGAATGTTTCAGTGGCGTAACTTATGAAAAATCGAACACTCGCATGTTTGCGTTTGTAGCTATTGGAAAAATACACTTTAAATATGGTTTAAGTTATGTGCATTTATTCCATATGAATACTTGAATAATTTCCGAAAAACACATGTTTCATTTAAACAAGACGATTTACAAATTTTCTTGCAATACAGGAGTCTTTTTATGATGAAATACTGTAACCCTTAAAGTATCAACAGTAGCTTTGTATTGCTCGTTATATTTGTACATGGGTCAAGTCCATAATCGACTATTATATTAAGCCATCAAAGAAGTAAAGTATTTAAATATTCACAAGACGTCCGACCTCTATTCAAGAAAGAAAAGTTTATACTTCATGCATGCCCAATCAACAAACTTAAAGCAAAGTCGCGCAAAAAAAACTTGCTTTCGATCTCTTGGAGGAAAATAATTTCAATTTAGAATTTCAAACAAAAACTTTAAATCCGTAAATTATGTGTTCCCCTTACTGTTTCAATTTTCAATGAGACGATAGGTTTCGAAATAATTTGTGTCCTATTGAGTATATTGTTATTGCAATTGTTTAACAATTTAAATAACAAAATAGGTTTACTTTTAAAGTTATAAATTATCAACATACAAACACAGTCGTATGCTCTTTATCTTTTTTTTACTTGTGTTATTAATTCCGCATTATTTAATTAAACTAATGGTGTTGTTTTCCACTCAGTTTGTTGTTGTCATTTTCTTACATTGGTCCCACTAACGTTGTTAACAAATATGAAGAACGCCTCATGCCTTTAGCTAACAGGGTTAAAGGTAGTTTTTGGAAGAGATGTAATGGAAAATACATTTTTCTTATGTCGATATTGTGCCTAATATAAGACATAAACCCTTTATTAAATATGAATTCTTGGTAGTGAGATTTCCTTTGTTGCATGATATTTTACTACGGCCTACATTTTGGAGACATTCTGCTGATATAATTACATTCAACGAACATCGCTAGTAAATTAAAACTAAGGTCATACATTCGATATGTTTTCGCATATTTAAGACTTATGAAGTTCAAGGTAGTTTATTTTAAACAAATTGTTTTTTTGGTATTGTGGACTACGTGATTTTACGATTGACCACGTGACAAACTGTTGATACATCCTGCTCACGTAATCACATTCCACGAACAGCTCTCAAACTTTTTTTCTGACCGAATTCAGTTTTTACAATAATGAAAAAATACTGATGTAATAAGTTAAACCGGTTGTAACAAGACAAAGAATAAGCATTGTCATGTAAACATATTTTGAGACATTTGATCATACCAGTTTTACAAGTGAATAGTATTGCCGTATATGGTGCGTTTTTCTACAATATTATTCACAAGTTACTATGTAATTTTACGAATTGGGGTTGTGGAAGGTATGATGGGTTGCTTGAATCAGTTTAAATGGAAGATTGAAATAAATAGCCCCAAACGCCAAGTTTCATGACACTATCTGATGCACGTTTTTAAGCTGTTGGCATTTACTCAGTTTTGCTTTTGTATTATTTACTGTGAATTTTACCTCAACCATCGGTAAAAATCAAAGACGAATAATTTCGCGATGTATACCAAGTTTCAACAAAGTGACTTGAATACGTATTTATGTATAACTGGATAATGGACGAACTGACAAACATACATAACAGATGGAGGGCACATTTTTAGTCGTCCACGATAAACAAATTACAAAAAAGAATATACAAGGTGTGTGGTATTTAGGATTGAGTGTTTGGGTAAATAGGCCTGTCTCAGATTTGACCTTGCGAACTGATTTTGTTACTCAACATTACTCAGATTCAAACACAAGTTTCACAAGCACATGTGGGCTCTAGAATGGTAACAAGCTTAACGTTTGCGAAGCCCGATGCTGAGCGCTGGACATATATATTTATATCAACAGATCACCTTGATTCCTTTGTATTCAATCAACCTTAAACGAGTAATTATTTATAATTAACAATTTATTCTATTTATCGCATTCATCAATTGAATAATCAATATCCAGCACACACCATATATTGAAAGGACCTACCTTTCTTGTGGATTGTTTTATTGATTCCCACATAAGTTGATAGCACGCAGCCGTATGTTAATGTTAGTAAAACTATGTGCGTAATCTTTAGAATTGCGTACGTGGCCTAATAAAACTGGTCCTAGGCTAATGTGCCAACGATTCAACTGTCTCATTTTAAGGAGAAAGTTTGAATGTCAATTACGCACACACGTGTGTGTTTCTGCTCTGTAAGTTTAACGTGCCTTGGAGGATTTTACTATAAATCCTCCATGATCAGATATTGTCTAATACAAATCAATTGCTTATCGGTTTTAAGTCGAGGCCACACTTCAAAGTCAACGGTAATACATTTTGGTTCCTCTGTTAAGCTTTGAGTATTAAACTAAAATTTCGAAAATGGTTTTTCACACAAAAAGACAATGTGTAGCGTGCATCTGTAAATCTCCTCGATGAAAGTCATGGTCGCAGTACAAGGTGAAGCAAACTTGATTGTTTTATCTTTCTTTGTTATGTCCCAGAGGAAGTTAATTTTACTACGTATTTGTTATGACAAATACAAGATGATTTCTGTAATGTAACTCGTATCGCACTGTGACAAGTGGTATTTAAACAAGGATACCAGGTAATGTATACGACAATAGGTGAAAATTGTACCCATGTGAATGCTTCGGGGGCATTATGGCCTTCTTTTATGTACTGAACACTCAAACGGAAAAAATAATATAAATTATATGAAACAGGTTTTAATCGAACATCATTACCTGGTTTATATTGGCAGCCGATTTATGATAACGAATATCTATACTAGGTGATTGGATAAGCTCCTTCGGAAATCGGGTTAATCACAAATCGCCATTTTGAAAGTGATATGTTAATTGTAACTTATAGTTATACTTATATAAGGTATACCTTCAGTTTCTATGCTGGAATATTAATAACCTAGCAGGCCGTTAAAGTGTATGAGCTTCACATCTCTTAACAAATGTTGAAATGCCGGAGGTAACCGCTGTGAGGGGTTTGCTTAATGAGTTGTTGTACACGGGTAGACAAGTATAGCTCTAGGGTCAACATGTACCATGTTCAAATGGTTCACATTCACGCGATACAATCCTTCTATAGAAGTTTAAATGCATACCTGCCATAAAATTAGTGTTGGCTAATGGTTGTTTTGTAAAGATGTTTAGGCATGTCTCAAAACGATAACACTTTTTTAACTTAACGGTCCAATACTTAGAAACGATATAAAAATGCATTGTTGTTTCTTAAAAAGGAAGGACAATCTCTATGATCATTTTTCGTTAATAAGACACGTGGTTGAACTTGCTTAAATGGACCACGAACTCAATTTTGCAAATAACTTTACATTTAGCCAAATTTGATATTATAATATTTCGACGCAGCTGTCAAAGCTTACACGTAATAATAGATCAGATAGGTAATAGCAGGAAAAGCATCCAGACTTAAACACTTGTTAAAACACATTGGTTCGTTTTTGTAAAATCATCAGCAAACATATGTAGAATCAAACAGCGTTTTTTTAAATCTTGATACATATACTTTTATTACTAAGAAAATAACTAAACAACGCTGTTAACTTTTAAACATTGAATGGCGGCATACTAATTTTAATTGTGCAATGCGTATACAATCAATATGAAGAAAACAATGATGTTAACTATAAAGTAACCATATCGGAAATAATGACAAATTCAACCAAGATAAATATGTTTATCCAAATGTGTACGGCAGCTTGGATCATGTAGGTACTATTACTACTGTTACTGCTACTACTACTACATATACTACTTCTACAACAAAAACAACTTCTACTACAACAACAACAACAACAACTTCTACTACTACTACAACAACAACTTCTACAACAACTTCTACGACAACTTCTACAACAACTTCTACAACAACTTCTACAACTTCTACAACAACAACAACACCAACACCACCACGAACACCAACACCACCACCAACACCACCACCAACACCACCACCAACACCACCACAAACACTACCAACACCACCACCAACAACAACAACACCAACACCACCAACACCAACACCACCACCAACAACACCACCAACACCAGCACCACCACCACCAACACCAACACCACCACCAACAACACCAACACCACCAACACTAGCACCACCACCACCAACACCAGCACCACCACCACCACCAACAACAACAACAACAACAACAAGTACTACTACTACTACTACTACTACTACTACTACTACTACTACTACTACTACTACTTCTACTACTACTACTACTACTACTACTTCTACTACTACCACTACTACTTCTGCTACTACTTCTACTACTACTACTTCTACTACTACTCCAAAAATCCCAAGGGAAAATGAAAAAATCCCACTGGAAGACCAACTTTGATAATAAATTTGATTAGGAAAAAAATACGCATTCGTAAGCAAAGAATACTCAATTTTTATTTGAAAATAAGACTTTCATCTAATACTTTATCTCAAAGTAGTAAATGTTGAACAAAAGGGTACTTAAGTTTGCGAAATTTCGATCTCGCAAAGTTTCTCTGGTGGCCGATATTATTTTCTTCAAAATCAAATGAATAA